>NC_083578.1:26463959-26718959 GCF_027579695.1 Neoarius graeffei
GATGTGCTTCTAATTTTGACTTTCTCAGATGTAGTATTGTAAGTAATTGCACTATTTCTTATTTGAAATCTCGCATGTGTGCCATGCATTAATATATCACTATGCTGTTTTGCAGGATTTTGAACTTGAGAAGACATATAAGAGAAAAGTAGTGCTTACAAATGTCTCTAGTGTCACAAGTCACTGCAGATTTGTGGGAGTTTCACAGAACCTCATGGATTTCATATCTATAAGGTGAGAACAACACTGAGCAAAATGTGACAAACTGATAAACACAGTAGGGCAGGATAACAGCGCAGGTAGTGAGAGATTTGTAAATATCTTTCTATTAATAGGCATATCAGGTGAAAATTCAATCCAAATTGCTTGAAACTTGTCGCATTGAATTCGGATATGAATGCTGAACGACATACTTTTTACAGAATTAAAAAGTCTTTATCCGTTCTTGAGATATTACAAAACAAAGATTGGAAAAAAAACACTTAATTTTTAGAAAACTGATGTAATATTATGTATTAGGTTATTTACTTACTTAGGCCCTTAGCTCCTCCTGGGGCATAGGCCATCGACGATCTCCCTCCTCCATCTCATCCTGTCTTGGGCTAGCCTCTCAATATGTTCCAGGTGTGGCCCCAGCCAGTGTTGCCAGATACTGCTGACGTTTTCCAGCCCAAAATATGTTCAAAACCTGCGAAAATGTACTTAAAACCGCCCAATCTGGCAACACTGGCCCCAGCTCTTCATCACAGCCTCAACATCACGCCTCCGGGTGTTTTTGGGGCGTCCTCTTTTCCGCCTGCCCTGGGGATTCCATTTTAAAGCTTGCCTTGTAACACTGTCTGGATGTTTCCTCAAGGTGTGGCCAATCCATCCCCATTTACGCCGACTGATTTGTATTTGAACGGGTTCCTGACCTGATTGTTCCCAAAGATCTTTGTTACTCTGTCTGTCCATCTTATCTTCAGAATTCTTCTCAAACAGTTGTTAATTAAGGTTTGTAGCTTGTTGCTAGGCATCTTTGTAGTTCTCCATGTCTCCGATCCGTACAAGAGGACGCTTTTCACATTGGAGTTGAAGATCTCGAGCTCCACACTTTCTTTAACAAGTTAAAAACCACTCGTGCCTTGTTGATCCTGACTCTGATATCTTCGTCAGTTCCTCCATTCACACTAACTGTGATGTATAAAAAACTATTATGCAAATTAGTATTGATTATGCTAGTTAGGTAAATCGGTACACTCTTCTTTTTATTGTGTCACAATAAAACAACAATTTTCATCTTTTAAAGTTGTAGGCATGTTGTGTAAATCAAATTGGTGCGAACCCCCCAAAATCCATCTTAATTCCAGCTTGTAATGCAACAAAACAGGACAAACACCAAGGGGGATGAATACTTTTGCAAGACACTGCAAATAGGATGCATTAACCCATGCCAATGAACTGGATTTTTGTGACTAGCACATTTCTTGTGTATATGCTCCTTCAAATGAAGGATTTCATTCCTATCCTGCTTGAAAACTGAGGCCAAATGTCCAGTTATTTTTTAAAATTATTTCCAAATACATCATTTAATACGGGGGCGGTGCGGTGGTGTAGCGGTTAGCGCTGTCGCCTCACAGCAAGAAGGTCCGGGTTCGAGCCCCGTGGCCGGCGAGGGCCTTTCTGTGCGGAGTTTGCATGTTCTCCCTGTGTCCGCGTGGGTTTCCTCCGGGTGCTCCGGTTTCCCCCACAGTCCAAAGACATGCAGGTTAGGTTAACTGGTGACTCTAAATTGACCGTAGGTGTGAATGTGAGTGTGGATGGTTGTCTGCGTCTATGTGTCAGCCCTGTGATGACCTGGCAACTTGTCCAGGGTGTACCCCGCCTTTCGCCCATAGTCAGCTGGGATAGGCTCCAGCTTGCC
The DNA here is from genome assembly GCF_027579695.1 of Neoarius graeffei. Classification (NCBI taxonomy): domain Eukaryota; kingdom Metazoa; phylum Chordata; class Actinopteri; order Siluriformes; family Ariidae; genus Neoarius; species Neoarius graeffei. Next base: position 26,465,863 of record NC_083578.1, read on the forward strand.
TGCGACCCTGTAGAAGGATAAAGCGGCTAGAGATAATGAGATGAGATGAGATTTGAACGTGAGAAGTACATATGATTAGGTCTCCTCCCTAAATATTCAACCCATGGTACTGTATGTACTGTATGTCATTAGAAATAAATACGAACACCACAATGTATGACCGTGAGATGATGATCATGATAGGATTGGATGAGACAATGTCAAGCCAAACAGCTACAAATAGAGACTGCAGAACTGAAATGAAATGCTTGCACTGCTGAAGTTTATCATTAATGTACAGGATTCGTACCCCGCTGTCAGGTTCAATATCTGTGGAAGCAAAACCAATCTGTGGAAGTGAGCAGCAGTAGTAAGACTCTGCTCTGTTTGCCATATGTCCATGCCTCCTTTGACGCCCCCGGAAATTCTAAAAACGGCTCTCTTTTCTCTCACTCTTTGTCTCTCTGTCTTTTTCTCTCCCTGTGTGTGTGTTTTTTTTTTTTTTTTTTGCTTTATGCCAGAGCCCCCTTCTCCAGAGTATCAGAATCTCTCTCTCTCTCTCACTCACACATGCGCGCACACACATGCACACACACACACACACACACACACACACACACACACACACACACACACACATGCACACTTATACAGCTTCATGTCTCAGTTCACCAAAAACAGGAAATGGGTTGATGGCACACATACTGCATAAAGCAGTTCATCTATTTTTGTATATTGTGCTGGGGTTTTTTTTTTTTAGCCTTTTCCCCCTACAATCTGCAGATGACAAATGTTTCTCAGCATGCGCACATCACTTCCGATCGCATCCTCACAGCCATATTTCACATGCAACAGATGTCGGATCTGTCAATAAATCATATTTGAAAGCTCAAGAACATATTTTTCTCCCCCCTTCATATTTAGCCCAAAGTCCCTTTTAACATTGTAATAATTGAACAGGTGACATTAAAGGGTATATCATCAGATTACTGACTCCTTAGGCTGCGTGCCAGCTCATTAATTAAGCCTTTTCAGCTGAATTTGTTACCTTGAGCTCGCTTGGGAAAAATTAGGCAGATTGTATCAGCCTGTGTGAGCTAAATTTAACTGTAAGACAGATTGTTGTATGACATGGAATGCTGAAATAAAACAGGCCATGTAAAACCATCAGGAAAAAAAACCCAAGATATATTCAAAGATGTTCGAAGCCTCTGTGAAGGCACTTTTCTAACCAAGTCGTCCTCTCCTGCTGAATTTGGAGATAGAGTTCTGAAATAATTATACTTGATACTCATTCACAACGCCAGTATGCACAAACGGGTGCGAATGTCACTGACGCCAGACTGCAACTGCAGAGCAGAACGATTTTGAAGCTAATGACTCCCAGGCTGGTTAAATCAGGCTGGGGTTTTGCAGAGTGCTCTCAGAGGCTTGAGAATTGGAATTAATATATCTTGAAATGTGTGTTGGGTCTCACTAGTAACTTGTAACAGTAAACATTTCAATAACTTCGCATATCACAATATTTAATTACCAATCCATTGTCAGTTTTAATAGACTTAAATCTATTTTAGATCTTTTTGTAGTCAGTGCACTGAGAAACATTGCTGTCTCAGAGCACCAGGGTTTGAGCCTCAGCTCTGTGGAGTTTCGCATGTTCTCCCCATCTCTGCTGGGTCTCTGGTTTCCTCCCACCTCCCAAAAACATGCCAGTAGGTGAATTGGATATGCTAAATTGCCCCCAAGTGTGAATGACTGTGTAAATGTATGTGTGCATGGACCGGCATCCCTTCCAGGGTGTATTCTCAGCTTGCTTTCAGTGTTCTCAGGATAGGCTCCTGAAGCAGTTATGGAAGATGAATGAACGTTTTAGTTTTAGACTCATCTCCGTTACACATTTTCAGTATTCATTCCTAAATGGATGTGCATCAGATTAACCTACCAGTAGGCATATCAGACACTCACTGGCCGTGCATGCAGATGATCATCTAAGTTTCCAAATCGGTCATTGCTTAACCCTTGAATGTTTTCTATCGTGATTTTTAAGTCACGGGAAAGCGGTCAGGCTCTCGCTCTCTTCTGATGGTTTCCAACTGGATTACTCATCAGATAACCCCTATAGGGATGTTCTCTCGCTCTCACTGTTTCTGATGAAGTATTCCGCAAAATTTTCCATCAGGTAGTTTTGATGTTATAATTTGCAGGAGAATTTGAAGTGAGTTTTCATAGCTTTACCTACTTATTTTTTTCAGATCAAACTGATTCATTTAAATAGCTATTTTAGAATATAACTTGAGCTGTTTTGATGAAAAATAGAGATCTTAGTGGTCAATATGATATTTTTAAAAACCGGAAGTCAGAAACGCGAGTGTCAATTTCAGTTCAATTAATCATTGAATTGTTTATTGAATGTGGCTCACACAGTTTTTTCGAGGTTAGCCTCGAAAGCTGTGAATATTAATCAAAATAATAATTTATATTCTTCAATATAAACACTAGTAGGCCCTACGATTGAGAAATACAAAGGCCTACAGAGCACAAAAAGGGTATTAGAAATAATATTTTATTACTTTTTTATTTTGATAGAGAATGGTAGATGTGAATGACATTCAATGCTTATTTATGCATATTGTAGAATTAACGTTTTCTCCTTCTTTGTGATGCATAAATGAATTAAGATCAGTTATATTGCGTGAATAAAGTCATTTGGTGCGGCACGGTGGTGTAGTGGTTAGCGCTGTCGCCTCACAGCAAGAAGGTCCGGGTTCGAGCCCCGTGGCCGGCGAGGGCCTTTCTGTGCGGAGTTTGCATGTTCTCCCCGTGTCCGCGTGGGTTTCCTCCGGGTGCTCCGGTTTCCCCCACAGTCCAAAGACATGCAGGTTAGGTTAACTGGTGACTCTAAATTGACCGTAGGTGTGAATGTGAGTGTGAATGGTTGTCTGTGTCTATGTGTCAGCCCTGTGATGACCTGGCGACTTGTCCAGGGTGTACCCCGTCTTTCGCCCGTAGTCAGCTGGGATAGGCTCCAGCTTGCCTGCGACCCTGTAGAACAGGATAAGCGGCTACAGATAATGGATGGAAGTTATTTGGTGAAATTTTGAAGAGAGTGTACTGATTTTAACGTTTTTTAAAACCTAATTACCATTATTAATGTTAATTAAATACTAATTTACATAATTGTTTTTTACTAATTTTTTAAATTTTGTATTCAGGATACAAACATCTACGTGCCTGCCAATTTCCATGTAAATAGCTTGAAAAATAAAAAGTTATTAAAAGCATATACACAACCATGGCATCACTTTGTTTATAAACGCCTTGAGACCTCAAGAATGGCACAGGAATAGTTTTAAGCGTCAACAATAAATCTAATATAGTAATTTTTACAATTAGTGATTCATATAGGTAGCAGTCCGAGTGAATGACCTTGACGTCCGTGACGTCACCGCAGGAAGTCTATCGGTCTCATTGCCATTTCCGCTATACTAAAACACAGAGCTGACTGAAACTCCGATCCTCCATTTTGAGCTAATTTATCGCCATGCCACGTAGATGTGTTGCTGGCGGTGCAGCAACACTACAGAAGGTGGATTTACGTTGCATTCGTGGCTCAAGAATGTTCAAACTGCAAAGATTTGGACGTGTTTTGCGAGAAGTTCACGGGCATATTGGGCGCCTATGAAGTTGTCTCTCCTCTGCTCTGCACATTTTACCAAAGACTTGTACGAGACCTCTGATCTGTTGAGGAGCGTTGGCTATAAGCCCGTATTGAAAGAGGGTGCAGTACCAACAATTAAAGGAAAATAAAACTATAAGAAAAGGAAAGTAAGTTCAGTTGCACCAGTTCTCCCGGAGCGTGAGCCTAAGGTTGTTGCTAAAACCCGGGATGGAACAGAACGTGACATATCGCTCAGGCAGTGACCTCCCCACGGTTGTTGCTAAAACCGGTGACGTCCCGGGTTTTAGTAATTGCCTGAGCCGAGCAGTAATGGCGGAGTACTCCGTATGGAGAAAACGGACAATGAGAGGACCAGCCGTCTGACTTCTCTCCTGGATATACTTGCCTCAGCAGCAATATCTCGCCTTTACATGGAAGAAGCGAATGAACGAACAACTGAAAGTCAGATTGTTTCAAAACAGTTGGCCACAAGATTGGCTTTCAAGAAGCGAGAACACAGACGGGTAAGCTCTGACTCTCATGTGGATACAAAACAACAAAAACATTCGTTGTTTACCTGCATTTAGATTAATACATGTAAGTTGTATTGCGTGTTTAAGTTACTGGTATAAGATTTAATTTGCTTCAGAATGTAATTGTCTCAGTTCATCTGATTATTTAATTAGCCTTTTACGTTTTATCAGTGAAAACGCATGCATGTACATGTATGTTGCATAAGTTATAACACCCATCCTGTTTTAATGAGAGTCAACCCACAATCAATGAAGTCAAATCAGTCTGAGTTGAGCAAGTCGGTAACGGGATTTCTTACTTTCACCATAAATTATTATTTATATGTCTTTTGGTCTATAGCTGTCAAAGATCTCGGCCTTAAAACCGGTTCCTGCTGTGACGTCACGCACTCAGGGCTGGCTGGTTCAGCGGGGCAGCTCCAATGCCAACTTTGTGGTCGATTTTAACTCTCAAAAATATATATATTTTTTATTCCCATTTACGCAGCATACAAGAGTCAAGGGTGGAGATACTATCCACTCAGAAATGTATTTAAAAATAAAGGTTCTGCGTAGGGCGGCACAGTGGTGTAGTGGTTAGCGCTGTCGCCTCACAGCAAGAAGGTCCGGGTTCGAGCCCCGTGGCCAGCGAGGGCCTTTCTGTGCGGCGTGTGCATGTTCTCCCCGTGTCCGCGTGGGTTTCCTCCGGGTGCTCCGGTTTCCCCCACAGTCCAAAGACATGCAGGTTAGGTTAACTGGTGACTCTAAATTGACCGTAGGTGTGAATGTGAGTGTGAATGGTTGTCTGTGTCTATGTGTCAGCCCTGTGATGACCTGGCGACTTGTCCAGGGTGTACCCCGCCTTTCGCCCGTAGTCAGCTGGGATAGGCTCCAGCTTGCCTGCGACCCTGTAGAAGGATAAAGCGGCTAGAGATAATGAGATGAGATGAGGTTCTGCGTATCTCCTTTAAGAAAAAACATTTGATCTCATTCGTTAATGAGGCCCATTTTGGACCATGTTATCCGAATACAGAATATTACATGAGTTTTCTAAAAATAAAGCCTTTTTTTTCAGTCTTTGATTTGTAATATCTCAAGAATGGATAAACATATTTTCATTCTGTAAAAAGTATGTTGTTCAGCATTCAGTTCCGAATTCAGTGCGACCAGTTTCAAGCAAATTGGATTGAATTTTCACCTGATATGCTGACTACCAGTATTCACAATCCAGTGACTTGCTGCATTAGGGCATTTTGTGGAATTGTCTTTTGTCTTATTTTTAATCTACTTGCATAAAAATAGATGGGTAAACTCTGAGAGGTCAAAAACAACAAGAACCGGAACATATGTAGAGTTGTTTGTGCACTTGTAAGCTGTTTAACTGCTGTAATATTGACAGGCAAGGGTGAGATAAGTTCGTGACTGGGAGACTGAGGTGCCTACGCTCATGTAACAGTGTGAAGAGTGCTAACACTGCTTCAGGAAATAGTCAGAAGAGTGAGAAAAAAAAGAGTGAAAGGAATAGATTAAATCAACGCAGGATTTGGGAAAACCTGGTACCAGCAGAAACGGCTTTTATGATTCTGGATATCAGCCAATTATTTCTCAGCCATCCAAGTACTTTGCTTTTCGCTGCTGTTTGTTTTTAATGCTATATTGACAGTTGCTTTACTTTCTGATGGCTGAGGCTGAGCCAACAGCTACAGGCAAACAAATGCTCTCTCTCGATCCTGCGTCTATTTTTTAACATGAAGACTATCAAAGTGTACATCACTGAGACTATTCTTTGTTCCATGCAACGAAGTCTATTGTAACAACCAGCCATTAAACGTACATTTCCCCAAACGCGCTCTCATTGTTGAAAGAATAAAAACCAAACAAAAGAGGGATTACATTTATTCAGTTGAAAAGAGAGATTCTGGCTTGGCTTGAGCAGCTGACACAAGTATTGCAAATCATTTCTAAATGGCTTGAGTTGTCTCATTTAACTTTTTTAACGTTAAGAAAACAGTTTCTCTGGTCTTCTCCATACGCAGCAGGCCTGTAAATGATGTATTTGAGGTACGGGTTAAGAATGAAGTAATTGAAGTAGCAAATGAAGTCAAGTATCTCCGGCATCATTTTGGATAAGAACTTAAAATTTGGTAGTCAGGTTAAGTACATTTGCAAGAATGTCAAACCAAATTTGAACTGCCTTCGCTTTATTAGAAGGGACCTCCCATGTCAAACTGCAAAACTATACATGCACTCAGTGATTTTTTCGCACTTGTCATAATGCATCACGTCATGGTCACAAGCTTCTTCAACTACATTCAAACCTCTTAGTTCAATTTATAAGCAGACAATAAAAGTCATGGACCAGAAACCTATGAGATGGCATCATTGTGATATAAGAAAACATAACCTTTTTAGTTTTGAGAATTTTTGTCATATTAAAAATGGTTTTAAAATGTCTAAACAATCATGTGTCTACCACCGTTTTCCGAATTAGCCACTAGGCGTCAGAGCACTCAGAGGACAATCACACGAGCTCACAGTAGTGGTGATTGTTTCGTCCCAATGTATAAGACCTCTTCCGGTCAGTCTGCTTTCTCCGCTAAGGGGGAAAACTTTAGAACTCCCGACCGATTAATTTAAAACGAGAGACCAATGGTAATATTTTCAATGGAGGACTCAAGAAATGGCTAAAATCTAAACAACAGTGATCACATGAATAGTCCATCACTGGTTTACTGTCTGGTAATGTTGCCTTTGCTCAATAGTTTACACGTGTATTTAATTCTGAATACACAGGGTTTTTTTTTCTGTTCTTTGTAATATTTTATACAACCTCGATTCCAAAAAAGTTGGGACAAAGTACAAATTGTAAATAAAAACGGAATGCAATGATGTGGAAGTTTCAAAATTCCATATTTTATTCAGAATAGAACATAGATGACATATCAAATGTTTAAACTGAGAAAATGTATCATTTAAAGAGAAAAATGAGGTGATTTTAAATTTCATGACGACACCACATCTCAAAAAAGTTGGGACAAGGCCATGTTTCCCACTGTGAGACATCCCCTTTTCTCTTTACAACAGTCTGTAAACGTCTGGGGACTGAGGAGACAATTTGCTCAAGTTTAGGGATAGGAATGTTAACCCATTCTTGTCTAATGTAGGATTCTAGTTGCTCAACTGTCTTAGGTCTTTTTTGTCGTATCTTCCGTTTTATGATGCGCCAAATGTTTTCTATGGGTGAAAGATCTGGACTGCAGGCTGGCCAGTTCAGTACCCGGACCCTTCTTCTACGCAGCCATGATGCTGTAATTGATGCAGTATGTGGTTTGGCATTGTCATGTTGGAAAATGCAAGGTGTTCCCTGAAAGAGACGTCGTCTGGATGGGAGCATATGTTGCTCTAGAACCTGGATATACCTTTCAGCATTGATGGTGTCTTTCCAGATGTGTAAGCTGCCCATGCCATACGCACTAATGCAACCCCATACCATCAGAGATGCAGGCTTCTGAACTGAGCGCTGATAACAACTTGGGTCGTCCTTCTCCTCTTTAGTCCGAATGACACGGCGTCCCTGATTTCCATAAAGAACTTCACATTTTGATTCATCTGACCACAGAACAGTTTTCCACTTTGCCACAGTCCATTTTAAATGAGCCTTGGCCCAGAGAAGACGTCTGCGCTTCTGGATCATGTTTAGATACGGCTTCTTCTTTGAACTATAGAGTTTTAGCTGGCAATGGCGGATGGCACGGTGAATTGTGTTCACAGATAATGTTCTCTGGAAATATTCCTGAGCCCATTTTGTGATTTCCAATACAGAAGCATGCCTGTATGTGATGCAGTGCCGTCTAAGGGCCCGAAGATCATGGGCACCCGGTATGGTTTTCCAGCCTTGACCCTTACGCACAGAGATTCTTCCAGATTCTCTGAATCTTTTGATGATGATATGCACTGTAGATGATGATATGTTCAAACTCTTTGCAATTTTACACTGTCAAACTCCTTTCTGATATTGCTCCACTATTTGTCGGTGCAGAATTAGGGGGATTGGTGATCCTCTTCCCATCTTTACTTCTGAGAGCCGCTGCCACTCCAAGATGCTCTTTTTATACCCAGTCATGTTAATGACCTATTGCCAATTGACCTAATGAGTTGCAATTTGGTCCTCCAGCTGTTCCTTTTTTGTACCTTTAACTTTTCCAGCCTCTTATTGCCCCTGTCCCAACTTTTTTGAGATGTGTTGCTGTCATGAAATTTCAAATGAGCCAATATTTGGCATGAAATTTCAAAATGTCTCACTTTTGACATTTGATATGTTGTCTATGTTCTATTGTGAATACAATATCAGGTTTTGAGATTTGTAAATTATTGCATTCCGTTTTTATTTACAATTTGTACTTTGTCCCAACTTTTTTGGAATCGGGGTTGTATTTTACTGTCTCCTTTTCTTTTACTATTATGTTCTTATTGTTAATATTATTATTGTCATTAATGTTACCATTGTTTATTTTTTTTTTAAAGCCTCCCATGGACAAATGTTGAAAATTATCATGTATAATAACACACTCAAGCAATGCATTTGGTTCATCCAATGTAATGGTGATGTCCAGGTCAAATAAAAGATATGGACACACACACACACAGAGTTGTGGTCAAAAGTTTACATACAGTGACATGAATGTCATCTTGGATATGAATGTCATGGCAATATTTGGGCTTTCAGTAATTTCTTTGAACTGTTCTTTTTCTGTGGCAGAATGACCCACGAATTTGGTGCGCCATTTTTAATTTTCTTTGGGTTTTCTGTAATCAACACGGGTCAAAATTAACAGTGGTGGTTGAAAGTTTGTGAACCCTTTAGAATGTTCTATATTTCTGCATAAATATGACCTAAAACATCATCAGATTTTCACACAAGTCCTAAAAGGTAGATAAAGAGAACCCAGTTAAACAAATGAGACAAAAATATTATACTTGGTCATTTATTTATTGACGAAAATGATGCAAACTGTCACCCTCAGCTGAAAGGAAATTGGTTTGGATGGTCAGGAACAACCTGGGAACCACCATAGCACAGCCCTGCCATGAACTGGAAGCTGATGGATCACTGTCTACAGTTCAGATCACCATGGACTAAGAGGCTGCTATCCAAGAAATAACCCCCTGCTCCAAAATTGACACCTTCAAGTTTGAAGCTGACCACACGGACAAAGAAAAAGCCTTCTGGAGGAAAGCTGTATGGGCCAATGAGACAAAGATTAAGTTGTTTGGCCACAATGACCATCATGTACAGAGGAACACTGTACCTGGTGGTGGTAGGATCATCATGCTCTGGGGCTGTTTTGCTGCCAGTGGAACTGGTTCATTGCACAAACTGGATGGAATAATGATGAAGGAGGTCTATCTCAGAATTCTTCAGCATAAACCATCAGAAACTTGAACACGACATGGGAGTTACAACAGGACAATGAACCCAAACACGTATCAGAGCTGGTTGTGGAGGATAAAGCAGGCTAACATTAAGCTTAAAACAAGTCCTGACTTCAACCCTATTGAAAATATATGGACCGTGCTTATAAGTCGAGTCCATGCCAAGAAAAAAAAAAATTAATTGAACTCGACCAATTCTACCATGAAGAGTCGTGAAATATCCAACCAGAATTCTGCCAGAAGCTTGTTCATGGTAAACAAAAAATGTTTGGTCAAGGTGAATCTTGCAAAGAGACATTTTACTCAAATATTCGGTGTGCTGTATGTACAGTGGTGCTTGAAAGTTTGTGAACCCTTTAGAATTTTCTATATTTCTCCATAAATATGACCTAAAACATCATCAGATTTTTACACAAGTCCTAAAAGTAGATAAAGAGAACCCAGTTAAACAAATGAGACAAAAATATTATACTTGGTCATTTATTTATTGAGGAAAATGATCCAATATTCCATATCTGTGAGTGGCAAAAGTATGTGAACCTTCCCTGTCTGTATCTGGTGTGACCCCCTTGTGCAGCAATAACTGTAACTAAACATTTCCGGTAACTGTTGATCAGTCCTGCACACCAGCTTGGAGGAATTTTAGCCCGTTCCTCCGTACAGAACAGCTTCAACTCTGGGGTGTTGGTGGGTTTCCTCACATGAACTGCTCGCTTCAGGTCCTTCTGCAACATTTCGATTGGATTAAGGTCAGGACTTTGACTTGGCCATTCCAAAACATTAACTTTATTCTTCTTTAACCATTCTTTGGTAGAACGACTTGTGTGCTTAGGGTCGTTGTTTTGCTGCATGACCCACCTTCTTCTGAGATTCAGTTCACGGACAGATGTCCTGACATTTTCCTTTAGAATTCGCTGGTATAATTCAGAATTCATTGTTTCATCAATAATGGCAAGCTGTCCTGGCCCAGATGCAGCAAAACAGGCCCAAACCATGATACTACCACCACCATGTTTCACAGATGGGATAAGGTTCTTATGTTGGAATGCAGTGTTTTCCTTTCTCCAAACAAAACGCTTCTCATTTAAACCAAAAAGTTCTATTTTGGTCTCATCTGTCCACAAAACATTTTTCCAATAGCCTTCTGGTTTGTCCATTTGATCTTTAGCAAACTGCAGACAAGCAACAGTGTTCTTTTTGGAGAGCAGTGGCTTTCTCCTTGCAACCCTGCCATGCACACCATTGTTGTTCAGTGTTCTCCTGATGGTGGACTCATGAACATTAACATTAGCCAATGTGAGTGAGACCTTCAGTTGCTTAGAAGTTACCCTGGGGTCACAGGCGATTGCTCTAAGACAACGAGGGAGGCTCAGCCTCCTCTAAAAATGACGAACATCGTATAGGATGAATTGCGCTAGGCTTATGTTATAGCCGACCTTATAACATTGCTATTTCAGATCCAGAATCATAGAAATATATGTGCTCAACCCACTACAGTGCGAAATCATTCCTCCCCCTCGTGACAGCGCGATGCAGCCCAGCCTCAGTGCACTTCAATGGCATTTGGGAGCTATGCGCTTTTCAATCTCAAAATGCAAGACGATTATTGGACAAATACTGCGAAAACGCCCGCCCACGGAGTCTCACAGACTCCCAGCCTCAGTGGACTTCAATGGCATTTGGGAGCGATGCGCTTTTCAATCTCAAAATGCAAGACGGTTATTGGACAAATACTGAGAAAATGCCCGCTTACGGACTCCAAGCCTCACATGGGAGGGACATGGCAGTTTCCGCGAGGAGACTGGTGATTGGTGAAAGCGGCCGGATATTTTCTTTGATTGACAGCTCGTTTCAAATATAGACAGGCAGCAGTGAATTTCAGTTCAGTCCCATGCGGATTCGCAAGTGCTGTGGTGTATTGTAAGAGATCAGCTTACATTTCGATTTCATTCATTACATACGGTTTCTACCAGCTTTTTTAGTTTGTATATATTTTCATTGTAAATAAAGTGTAAATATAGTGTTGTCAAGTTTGCTATCTTAGTTCCAGAAATTTCGTTTATTTGAGTGACTGAACTTGAACTTGAGGGGGCTAGTCAGCTAGCAAGAAAGCTGCGCACGGATGCCAAGCATTGCTGATTTAATTTTGGCGAAGCCATTTGCCAGTCTTCCTTTCGAGGAAAAAATTTAAATTAAAGAGCAGGGTAGACCAACGCCTCAAATTGACTTGGTGAAAAAGGTAGGGAATAATACTCGTTCCTTTCAGCTCTCCTGGTACGAGAAAGTGAATTGGCTAACAGCAAGTGACCCACATGAACAACAGTAAATAGGCTACTTTAGTAATATGTCATGGATGGACCAAAAATATAGAATCTATTTAAAATGTTTATGCTGAGTATATTATATTGGAATATATATTTTTCTGGATATGAATTAAACATGGCTACAATTTGGAAAACATTTTTAAACAAAAACACAGCCGAGAACATTTCACACTACAGACCTGCATTAAAAGTGAAGGGCTATCAAAATTGTCAATAAAACATTTCTCAGTCAAAATAAGTAAAATATAGGGAAAGTGTCATTGAATGAAATGTGTGGCACCCAGCTCTACTGCTGAGGTTCCTGACAAAGAGCTGCTTTCAATAATGATCAATTTTTAAACAACATGCCACAATTTTAAAAGATAAAATGTTAAAATATACCCCCCCCAACACCACCATCATGTATATTGGACAGTAGGCTAATGGGCCAAAAGAACCTGTTATTTCACAGTTTGTGACCCTGCCAACAATCAGCCAGATCAGAGGCAAGAGTATGGGCAAAATTGATGTTTTTTCTTTTAAAATCTGGAAATATCGTAACCGACCAGCCTCCCCTGTTTGAAAGACTACCAGCCGCCACTGCCTGGGGTCCTTTGTGACCTCGCTGACTATTACACGCCTTGCTCTTGGAGTGATCTTTGTTGGTCGACCACTCCTGGGGAGGGTAACAATGGTCTTGAATTCCCTCCATTTGTACACAATCTGTCTGACTGTGGATTGGTGGAGTCCAAACTCTTTAGAGATGGTTTTGTAACCTTTTCCAGCCTGATGAGCATCAACAACGCTTTTTCTGAGGTCCTCAGAAATCTCCTTTGTTCGTGCCATGATACACTTCCACAAACATGTGTTGTGAAGATCAGACTTTGATAGATCCCTGTTCTTTAGATAAAACAGGGTGCCCACTCACACCTGATTGTCATCCCATTGATTGAAAACACCTGACTCTAATTTCACCTTCAAATTAACTGCTAATCCTAGAGGTTCACATACTTTTGCCACTCACAGATATGTAATATTGGATCATTTTCCTCAATAAATAAATGACCAAGTATAATATTTTTGTCTCATTTGTTTAACTGGGTTCTCTTTATCTACTTTTAGGACTTGTGTGAAAATCTGATGATGTTTTAGGTCATATTTATGCAGAAATATAGAAAATTCTCAAGGGTTCACAAACTTTCAAGCACCACTGTATATTTTTGACCCTGTGTGTATAATTTTGACGCCGTGTTGATTTCAGAAAACTCAAAGAAAATTAAAACTTGTGCACCAAATTCTGGTGGTTTTTTTTTTTTTTTTTAAATTAAAAGATGTATGATGTACAACCTGCCACAGAAAAAGAACAATTCAAAGAAATTACTGAAAACCCAAATGTGGCCATGACATTCATATCCAAGATGTCATTCATGTCACTGTATGTAAACTTCTGACCACAACTGATATGTACAGTATATGACACATTCCTTTAGTTTTATTGTCATTACCAAGTATCCAGTGAAAACTGGCATATAATTATTTGTATGGTTGGTTTATATATGCTTTCATTGTGTAGTTTCTTCACTAATCTAATTCTCATCAAATGATCTAATGTTCTCAATTCAGTTTTCAGCCTCCTGGGCCAGTGTCATCAGGCATGGCATGTGAACTTGAGGCTGTTTTCAAACCTTTGGTAAGTACTTTTATTCCACTTTCCTGCTTTAACGTACAGCTGATCTAGCCAGATTTGGAAAAAGGAGGATTTAAAAAAAAAAAAAAACACACACAGAGCTTACATAAGAATAATTCACAAACCAGATTTCCAGAAGCTTCAGTATATTAAAATGATAGGTTTAAAGGGTATGGTGTGAAAAGGAAACTGGGTTAAAGCACACTGATAACTTTTACAGGAAGCTGCCATTTCAGCTTGCCAAGTGCATTTAAGAGTATCCTCACAGGCTATCACACCAGGGTGAATTGTTCAGGGTTGAAGCCATATATACAGCATATACTGTGTATATGTGAAGGGTCTTCCATACAAAAATACATTCAAGGCACGACTTGAATGCAGCAAGGAACATCTCTGGCAGATTTTCCAGAAAGAACAGATCAGGCATTTTGAACCTTTTATGGGTTTTTAATTTTAATTTTTTTTAACTTCTACTTCTTGAACATTGATTTTAATTATTACTTTTATAGCACAGGTTTCAATTACTGGTCCTGGAGTCTTGCCCTGTCCTGCAAATTTTCATGTTTCCCTAATATAATACCCTGTTTCAACTAAACAGCAAATTAACAGCCCTTCCTCATTTTAAATGGTGTGTTAGAACAGGAAAGCACAAATATCCACAGAACCTGGGATGTTCCAGGACCAGAGTTGGGAAATTAAGTTTGGTAGGACTCACAGGGCACCATGCACACACATTCTCACACTCAGGTCACTCCTAGGGCCAATTTAGAGTAAACATTCCACGTCCTGGTGTCATGGTGAGCACTGTCACCTCACAGTAAGAAGGTTCTGGGTTTGAGCCCAGCAGCTGACGGGGGCCTTTCTGTGCGGAGTTTGCATGTTCTCCCCGTGTCTGCGTGGGTTTCCTCCGGGTGCTCCGGTTTCCCCCACAGTCCAAAGACATGCAGGTTAGGTTCATTGGTGGCTCTGAATTGACCGTAGGTGTGAATGTGAGCGTGAATGGTTGTTTGTCTCTGTGTCAGCCCTGTGATGATCTGGCAACTTGTCCAGGGTGTACCCCGCCTCTCACCTATAGTTAGCTGGGATAGGCTCCAGCTTGCCCGCGACCCTGCACAAGATGAGTGGTTACAGATAATGGATGGATGGATGGATTCCACCTCCTGGTATGTTTATGGGACCATGTGGACACTGGGAGAATGTGTGAAACTCCACGCAAACTGGATTGCACTGTGTCACCTACAATTCACTTTTTGATCATTTAATTCAGTTCAGCTGCATTTTTTTCCGCACCCATGAATACTAAATCAGCCATAAAATTAAAACCAGTGGCAGGTGAAGTGAAGCACATTGATTATTTTGTTACAATGGCACTTGTAAAGGGGTGGGATATATGAGGCAGCAAGTGAATGGTCAGTTCTCGAAGTTGATGTGTTGGAAGCAGGAAAAATGGACAAGCATAAAGATCTGAGTGGCTTTGGCAAACTTTGATGACTAGTTAGCTGGGGTCAGAGCACCTCCAAAATGGCAGGTCTTGTAGAGTGTTCCCGCTGTGCAGTGGTTAGTACCAACCAAAAGTGGTCCAAGGAAGGACAAATTGGTAAAGCGGTGACAGGGTCATGGGCACCCAAGGAGACAGGGGACAAAGGCTAGCCCGTCTGGCCCAATTCCACAGATGAACTACTGTAGCACAAATTGCTGAAAAAGTTAATGCAAGCTATGATACAAAGGTGTCAGAACACGCAGCCCATCGCTGCTTGCTGCGTATGGGGCTGCGTAGCTGCAGACCAGTCAGAGTGCCCATGCTGACCTCTGTCCAACACCAAAAGCGGCTACAATGGGCACATGAGCATCAGAACTGGACCAGGGAGCAATGGAAGAAGGTGGTCTGGTCTGATCAATCACGTTTCCTTTTACATATTACGTGGCACCAAGATGCACTATGGGAAGAAGGCAAACTGGCAGAGGCAGTGTGCTGCTCTGGGCAATGTTCTGCTGGGAAACCCAGCTTCCTGGCATTTATGTGGATATTCCTTTGACATGTACCGCCTATTGTTGCAGCCCAAGTATACCCCTTCATGGGAACGTTATTCCCGAATGGCAGTGGCATTTTCAACAGGATAATGCACCCTACCACATAGCAAAAGTGTTCAGAAGTGGTTTGAGGAACATGACAATGTAGGTGCATTTGGTAATTATTAAGTGATCTCATTAAATCAGTCTCATTAAATCTGAAGGTTAATAATTAAATTGAATCAGTCTCATTTGAATCGTTTAAAGTGAATCATTTAAAGTGAATCATTTAAAGTGAATCATTTAAAGTGAATCATTTAAAGTGAATCATACCATTAATTTTGGTGCTTAATAATAAATTACCAAACAGCCAAATTATGGTATATTCCAAATTATTATGATCACTTACCGTATTACATAACTTTATATGCACCTTTCTGAATTCTTTGGGAGATTGGGGACTTCAAAGATATTGGAACACAAATAAAACACAGTTTCAATAATAAATGAATTTATTATAACAAAGATAAAAATGGATACTAGCAGATGGAATATATACAAACAGTGAGGTGTGTGTGTGTGTGTGTGTGTGTGTGTGTGTGTGTGTGTGTGTGTATGAGAGGCCTTGTGTGGGTGTGGTCCACACAAGAGAATTAGCTTTGTGTAGCTAAGATAAAAGAATTAGCTTTGTGTGGCTAGCTAAGGAGGGTGTGTCACCACGTAGGGTTTGAAGAGAACAAAAGAGTTAGCATGGATTGCTATCTAAGGTGTGTGTGAGAGAGAGAGGCCTTGGGTGTGGCCTACAAGAGGGTTAGCTCTTGTAGCTAACTCCACGTGTGTTTGTGGGGGAGGAATTGACCACGTGTTCGGGTAGGCCTAGATTAACCTCGTGTGGCTAAGCTAAGACAAAGGGGAGCTAGCTAAAGGTGTGTTTGTGAGTGGCCACGTGTTTGTGTAGGCCTAGATTAGCCTGTGTAGCTAACTCCACGTGGTGGAGGCCTTGTGATCCCTTGAGACAATACAATTAGCCCTAGAGGCTAATGGAACAAAGAATTAGCCGTAGGCTAATTTCACTAGCTTATAACAATACTGAATCCACTGAAATCTTGATGCGGTCAAGATGTATAATAAGAGAACTAAATATGTTAGTAGGAGTAAAGAGAAGCATGCACAGCCTATCTATTAAAACAATTGAGAGAACATAGAACAAAATAAATTAATTCAACACGCTGTGTATTTAACAGTGTAACAAATAAACCTGGGTTTAAAATCACACTATTTCAATAAAAGCAAATTCCTAAGACTAGCTTTAATTATGCCCAAAAATGCCAAGTCTTACTTAATATCCTGCCTCTAGCAAGATTATGAAGAGATGTTCCGAGACTTTGGAGGTTCGCCGCTGTGGAACATGTGAGGCTTCCGTGAGGCGATTCCGTGGAGCAGAGAACTTCTCGATCCGATGACGCGTGGTCGCTTGTGATGAAAAGAAAGTCTCTGATTAAATACTGTGCACAGCTTTTGAGTTAAAAAGGATTCAATCGCTTCTTAACTTTAAAATAACTGCCTGGTTGCAGTGTTGTACGTACTTATAAGGAACAAATGAAAAACCGGTTGTAAACTCAAGCTGAGTTTGAAATCGCGCGATCTTGGAGTCTACCGTGGCCAAAGGTAAACAAAGAAAAGCGCGAAACTCTGATTCTTGCAAGAAAGAAAAGAAAAGACGTCTTTTTGGGTTTGCTCGCGGAGCGAGCGATTTCTCCTTGTGTCCGTGTTGAATCACGGCGCCAAAAGAGGCGGAGCTAGGAGTTTCCGGGTTTCTTATGCCTTCATGTAGGATGTGACGTTGGTGATTCCGGCCCCCACGTGACACAGGTCAATGCGGAAGCTGGTGATGGGAGTTGTAGTCCTTAAAGGGACTGTTGTAGTTCTTAAACTAACTGTGTATTGTACCTACAACAAAGAGTTCAAGGTGTTGATTTTGGCCCCCAAATTCCCCAGATCTGTCTGATTGATCATCTGAGAAATGTGCTGGACAAGCAAGGCAGATCCATGAAGGCCCTACCTCGCAAATAATAGGACTTAAAGGATCTGCTGCTCAAGTCTTGGTGTCAGATACCACAGCATACCTTCAGAGGTCTTGTGGAGTCTATGCCTTGATGGGCCAGATCCAGGAGGTGCAAGGGGGACCTACACAATATTAGGCAGGTGGTTTTAATGTTTTTGGATGATCTGTGTACTATAAGCCATGTAACACTTATGACAGCTTATGGCCCTTTTCCACTACCCTTTTTCAGCTCACTTCAGCCCAACACGGCTCGCGTTTCGACTGCCTCAGAGCAGCACGACTCAGCTCGCTTCAGCCCTGCTTAGCACCCAAAACTCACACGGTTTTGGAGTGGGTCTGAAGCGAGCCAAACCGAGCCGAGTGGGGCTAGGGGCGTGAGGAGACACTCCCCTGTGCACTGATTGGTGAGGAGGAGTGTCCTCACATGCCCACACACGCCCCGCGAGCACGCTGGGATCTGTAAACACCGTAAACCCGGAAGAAGAAGAATTACGAATTACGAGAATTTCTGAAGCCTTATGCGCCTCGCCTCATCTATACGCTCTTGCCAGTATCTGTTGCCGTTGTCGGTGACAACAAGCCACAGCACCAAGATCAGCAACACTAACGACTCCATGTCCTCCATGTTTGTTGTTTACTGTCCGGGTCGTGAGACTACCGCTTAAAAGATCACTGATGTCACTGTTTGCGCCGCCTAACGACATCACGTGACGTCCACCCACTTTTGCTAACTCCACCCAATGTGTCCACCCACTTCCAGCCAGCACGGTTCAGCGCGGTTGCAGTCGAAATGCAACTCCAACAGCCCCACTCACCTCGACTCAGCCCAACTCAGCACCGCACGGCTCAGCCCAACTCAGCTGCGTTGGTAGTGGAAAAGCGGCATTAGTCTGAAGTGGAACTGTTCGCAGTTTAGGAAATGAGATCTAATTTCCAATTATTAAAAAAAAATTTATATGAAACACATCTGTACTATGGGTTGATCTGCATGTTCTTTTCTGTAACTAAAGAGAAATAAGAAAATTATTACAAATTGCATTTTCTTTGCATATGACATTTAACATGCATAAATTGGCAGCTTATTATCCAGTTATCAATTAAATTAATCAAAAATATTTTTAATTACAATTGTGATAAATGTAAGAATGAGTGTAACAATAGCGCACTGCGCATGTGCATATGCATAAGCATTACAATCGCCAGAACGGCGAATCATAATCTCGCAAGCCGAACAGTTGATCTTGCATTTTCAAAGGTACACAAGAACGAGTGGCGAAGCCACGATGTCATCATGTTGTAAGAATGAATGTAACAGTTGCGAAACTTCGTAACCAATCAGCACTTATCCTGATCAAGTTCGATTACCTGTTCTACTTCTTGATAAACTTCGGAACCAATCAGAACCAGAAACGAAATAAGAGAAACCTCGTTATAACTTCGAAGTATCGGAAGATAATCAGCAGATAAAGACAAACGAAATTCACCTTGTGGTTCGGCAAGGCTACTGATTCAATATCAAGGAAGTGGTCTTTATTTTAAGAAAATTTACCTTTTGGATTATCACAGCTTTTGTTTGGTCCTTCTGAAAGGTCAAATGAAAGGTTTTGTAAGTTTTTTTTTTTTTAAGCTTTTTGGCAGATATATTGAAAAGCCGATATCAAACGTCTGCTATTCACGTTTTAATTTTATTCTTTATTTTAGAGTCTTTACACTACACTTGTGAAACAAACGCTACGTTCACACTGCAAGGCTTAATGCTCAATTCCGATTTTTTTGTGAAATCCGATTTTTTTGTGAGGTCGTTCACATTAACAAATATATGCGACTTGTATGTGATCCTCAGTATGAACGAAAAGCGACCTAAAAGTGTTCCGCATGCGCATTGCAGGATACGACGACGTCACACGCAGTGAGCATGGCCAGTGTTTACGGAAGTAAAACCGCCCGGTTGCGGTATGACCCATCCAATCTAGCTTGAATAGCTGTATCCCCCCAAATGGAAATCAGCTCCCTAACCTCTGCGTCCTTCCATTGAGAAGATTCAGAACCTTCACAGCCCGAAGCGTCCCTCGCATTGATTTCATGCGCAGGGGCGCAGATACGTTTTTTGAACTGGGGGGGACAAAAAACTGGGGGGGACAAAGCTGCCAGCAAACCAACCCCAACCCCGATATGCCTGTCAAACTTGTTGTGGGTTACCATAGCAACCAAGCTTGAGCTCGCAACCTGTGCAGTCTGCGCAGCTCAACCAACCGAATATCAGTCTTTGTTTTATGTGAGTTGTTGCAACTATGTATACACTGCTGTGCACCTCAATAAACCGAATGGTAATTAGTCTTTTGATTTTTCCGTGAGGTTTGCCTTATGCAAAGAAAGACAGCATAGACATTTTTTCCTCCCTATACAGTGGTGCTTGAAAGTTTGTGAACCCTTTAGAATTTTCTACATTTCTGCATAAATATAACCTAAAACATCATCAGATTTTCACACAAGTCCTAAAAGTAGATAAAGAGAACCCAGTTAAACAAATGAGACAAAAATATTATACTTGGTCATTTATTTATTGAGGAAAGTGATCCAATATTACATATCTGTGAGTGGCAAAAGTATGTGAACCTTTGCTTTCAGTATCTGGTGTGACCCCCTTGTGCAGCAATAACTGCAACTAAACATTTCTGGTAACTGTTGATCAATCCTGCACACTGGCTTGGAGGAATTTTAGCCCATTCCTCCATACAGAACAGCTTCAACTCTGGGATGTTGGTGGGTTTCCTCACATGAACTGCTCGCTTCAGGTCCTTGCACAGCATTTCAATTGAATTAAGGTCAGGACTTTGACTTGGCCATTCCAAAACATTAACTTTATTCTTCTTTAACCATTCTCTGGTAGAACAACTTGTGTGCTTAGGGTCGTTGTCTTGCTGCATGACCCACCTTCTCTTGAGATTCAGTTCACGGACAGATGTCCTGACATTTTCCTTTAGAATTTGCTGGTATAATTCAGAATTCATTGTTCCATCAATGATGGCAAACCGTCCTGGCCCAGATGCAGCAAAACAGACCCAAACCATGATACTACCACCACCATGTTTCACAGATGGGATAAGGTTCTTATGCTGGAATACAGTGGTTTCCTTTCTCCAAACATAACGCTTCTCATTTAAACCAAAAAGTTCTATTTTGGTCTCATCCGTCCACAAAAGATTTTTCCAATAGCCTTCTGGCTTGTCCACGTGATCTTTAGCAAACTGCAGATGAGCAGCAATGTTCTTTATGGAGAGCAGTGGCTTTATCCTTGCAACCCTGCCATGCACACCATTTTTGTTCAGTGTTCTCCTGATGGTAGACTCATGAACATTAACCTTAACCAATTTGAGAGAGGCCTTCAGTTGCTTAGAAGTTACCCTGGGGTCCTTTGTGACCTTGCCGACTATTACACGCCTTGCTCTTGGAGTGATCTTTGTTGGTTGACCACTCCTGGGGAGGGAAACAATGGTCCTGAATTTCCTTCATTTGTACACAATCTGTCTGACTGTGGATTGGTGGAGTCCAAACTCTTTAGAGATGGTTTTGTAACCTTTTCCAACCCGATGAGCATCATCAATGTTTTTTCTGAGGTCCTCAGAAATCTCCTTTGTTCATGCCATGATACACTTCCACAAACGTGTTGTGAAGATCAGACTTTGATAGATCCCTGTTCTTTAAATAAAACAGGGTGCCCACTCACACCTGATTGTCATGCCATTGATTGAAAACACCTGACTCTAATTTCACCTTCAAATTAACTGCTAATCCTAGAGGTTCACATACTTTTGCCACTCACAGATATGTAATATTGGATCATTTTCCTCGATAAATAAATGACCAAGTATAATATTTTTGTCTCATTTGTTTAACTGGGTTCTCTTTATCTACTTTTAGGACTTGTGTGAAAATCTGATGATGTTTTAGGTCATATTTATGCAGAAATATAGAAAATTCTAAAGGGTTCACAAACTTTCAAGCACCACTGTAAGTGGGGGGGACCGAACGAGGTGAATTTAAATCTGGGTGGGACGAATCCCACCCTCTATCTGCGCCCGTGATTATGCGCCATGTTGTTGTAACTTTTTTTGAGAGACCCGCCGCCTACTTCAGCGCAGAATAGTGACGTTTGTGGCTTGTTGATGACGTGTAAGTCAGATGAATGCGACCTGGTGGTTCAGACTGAAGTCGCATATGAAAAGAGCGGATAGGAATCGGAATTAGGACCACATATCCAAACGGCTTGGGTCGGATTTGAAAAAATCGGATCTGTGTCGTTCATATTGTCAATAAAAAATCGGATACAGGTCACATATGGGCGAAAAGATCGGATTTGAGTCACTTCAGCCTGCAGTGTGAACGTAGCCATAATGTGCTCATTAGTACTAACTAATGCTTCTAAGACAATTCATGAACAAGTGGTTTCTTACTATTTTGAAAATATAGTTCACATCACTGTATTTTGAACAAAACACTGTAAACAAAATTGGTAACCAAAATACTCCAAGCCCTGATGCTGCGCACAGCTTGGTGATGCTTGCAAGAAATGAGGCGAGTATCATTGATAACATGTATATATGCTATATTTACTGTCTGGAAATGGTATCGAAAAACAATTTTATTTATAAGCAGTAGCCACATTAGGGTGCATCAGTTGCCCTCACTTTCATAAAATCTGATGCATTTTTGTCTGGGTGTTCCTTTTCACCAATAAAGACATCCTGTAAAATGTTTTGACCATATTCAAAAGTCTAATGGCGGCACCATGAGGTTCATTTTTTGCCAAAAAACGCTTATTTTATGTTTTCGCGTAAGGTTTGAATCACAATGTTGGACTCCATTTATTGATTTCTTGTGACCCAGAGATCATGTTAAGAACCTTTGGAAGGGATTGAGAAGCATTAATGTGATTCATAATACATTTGTATTGTTTAAAAGTAGTTGAACAATGATTCAATGAACAGCTAAAACTCAAACCGTGCTTGATAATATATTTAGAATATGTACTAAAAATGTGTATCTAAGATATTTGGTATACTCTATAGACCCCTTCGCAGTAAACGTCATTCATACGTAAGCGGAAATTGCGCGCGCAGCCTGGACTCAAAAAAGACTCAGCGATGCCTAGTTGTTGTGTTGTCGGGTGTCAGAATCGTAGCAGTGATGGGGTTAAAATATACAGAATTCCAGCAGGATCTCACCCATTCCAAAAAAATCGCCGACGTCTATGGCTACAAGCCATCAAACGTGTAGACTGGGATGAAAGCACTATCAAAAATGCGCAGGTTTGCAGCGCCCACTTCATCACAGGTAAGATCAGGCTATTTATTAAATCTTTCTTTTTTATTCTTTCTAGTCTTCGTTTATTGATGTAGCAAAATACTTTGGTAACGTTTGTCTGATTAGCTGGGTCATAGTTACACAATGTAATGAATATTGTTAGCATGTTAGCTTTGCATGCAATTTTGTTTGTAGGAGAGGTCTCGCTTGACTCAAGCAGTCCAGATTTTGTGCCATCATTATTTGCGTATGCCGAAAATCACAATTTTAAAGCAAGGATGGAAAGGTAAAATTGTGTGCCCTCACGCTAAATGCCAACTTGCGTTGACTGCTCTAACCTAGCTCCCGCCCCGTTCAGTTTCATTTCTGCTCTCTGCCTCTCGCTTTTTACGCAGCTCTGATTTCTCTTAGCTGCACTCTTTACACTATCATTCCTTTCATGCCATTACCTCCTGCAAATTGCTGTTTAGTGTTGGTATTTGCTGTTGTAGCTAAAGCCACATTGCCATCACATCACTGGCATAATTTGATTAAAACAAAATGAATATGAATGTCCCATTATTAATCAAGTTGTACATGCCCGCACATAACATAATCATATGCGTCTAAAGACTTGTAGGCACGAAGTTTTTCGTGGGTGTACACTGAAGTCTTGTCAATAAGGTACGAGTATATATCTGGCTATTGTATACCAGGGAACTTACTAACATCGTCTGTCCACTCTTTAATTAAATACGGATCCGGTAGGCGATGTCCACTTGTTAGAGTTAACTTATTTATGTAGCATTCTCAATCTTGTAACGACAATTGTTTTGCATAATCTGACAGCTCATAATGCCGGTCTATGGGCAGCGCCATTGTTTCTGAGTCCAGGCTGCGCGTGCATCCTGGCAACGGTCGGTTTTTTTTACAAACATGCGAAGGGGTCTATAAGGTGCCATAATGTTTCATGAAAAGTGATCGAAATTTTGTCATAAAAGTCATAAAATAGCAGCTTTTTCCATAACTTTGAGTTCCTGGTGCCACCATTAAACTTTTGAATTTTGTCAAAATATTTCACCCAGTGTGTTTTCTTACCAAAAGGAACATAAAAACAAAAATGCATCATGATCGGAGGAACTTTTCATTTTTAGGGGGCAACTGATGCACCCTAAGTCACATGTACCCATGGGGTACCTATTTTATATCCATCCATTATCTATACCTCTTATCTCTCAGGGTCACAGAGGAAGCTGGAGTCAATCCCAGCTGACGTTGGGTGAGAGGCAGGGTACACCCTGGGCAGGTCACCAATCTATCGCAAGGCTAATACAGAGACAAACAACCATTCACATTCACACCTGTTGGCAATTTAGAGTAGCCAGTTGACCTAATCCGCATGCCTTTGAGCTGTGGGAGGAAACTGGAGCACCCGGAGGAAACCCACGCAAGCACGTGGAGAACCTACAAACTCCACGCAGAAAGGCCTCAGTCAGCCGTGAGGTTCAAACTCGGAACCTTCTTGCTGTAAGGCGACAGTGTTAACCACTGGCCCACCGTGCCGCCCTCATTTAACATCCTCCTAAATAATCAAATACATGAACTTGCATCATACTGTACGTTTTCTCTCTCTCAGCTTAATGAAGATTTGGATGGTGAGATCCAGTTTCAGTCATCTACTGGCCCCTTTTCTGTCATAATCAAGTGTAGAACAAAAAAATGTGAGGTGAGGACTACTGTCTGTTAAATGTTTTTGCAAGTAATTCTGGTGTCACATATTCATAAGTATATGGATAAGATGATGCTGGGAATGTTATGTCTTTTCTGTCTTTTCCCCAGATGGTTGTTGATAGCAGCCTCATTGACTTTGGCACGCATGTGGTCGGGGAGACAATTTCACGGGTAATCACCCTGACCAACAGGGGGGCACTGGGTACTCGCTATTCACTGACTCCCCTCTCCACAAACTGCCTTCAGTTGCACAATCTATCCCAGCATTCCTCTCCTAGCAAACAGGTAACTTTTCCAATTAGCCACCAGAAGTACATCAAATTAACATCTGTCCAGAGACACAGATGTGTCTAAATTAATTTGATAATCAGTGTACAATTCTAAGCGTTTGAATATTATTGCTTGTATCAGGAACCTGGTGACAGCAGCAGTGTGAAAGTTGCTGCTTTATGTCATGAGGAACAAATTCAACCAGAGGGAGAAACCGCTAACTGCATTACTCAAACAGAATTGGAATCAGGTGAACACAAAATTTGATCTGCATTTCGCTTTACGTTTATGCAAAAAAAGAACTCTTCTGAGAATTTAAAACATGTAATATTTAAAAGTTCACCATAACAATACAGTGGTGCAATACGGTCCTTTCGAATTTTCTCTACTTCTGCATAAATATGACCTTATCAGATTTTCACCTAAGCCCTAAAAGTTGTAGATAAAGAGAACTCAATTAAATAAATAAGACAAAAATATTATACTTGGTCCTTTGGAAAGGATTTGGAAAGACTTTGTATTTTATAATCAAACAAAAGTACTTTGCAGTTCGGTTGAGGGTTCGGATTTGGGAAGGCTTTGTATTTTAAACTACTCGATGACGTAATAAGACTGGACTCATTAATAAATTCAAAATTTATATATCACGCCTTCCATTGCAATCGTCGCTGATCTAGTAGTTAAGATGTTGGGTTAAGAATCAGAAGGTTGCGAGTCAGAATCCTGGTTAAGTATAAAAAAATAAAATAAAATTTTATATATACAACCCCGATTCCAAAAAAGTTGGGACAAAGTACAAATTGTAAATAAAAACAGAATGCAATGATGTGGAAGTTTCAAAATTCCATATTTTATTCAGAATAGAACATAGATGACATATCAAATGTTTAAACTGAGAAAATGTATCATTTAAAGAGAAAAATTAGGTGATTTTAAATTTCATGACGACAACACATCTCAAAAAAGTTGGGACAAGGCCATGTTTCCCACTGTGAGACATCCCCTTTTCTCTTTACAACAGTCTGTAAACGTCTGGGGACTGAGGAGACAAGTTGCTCAAGTTTAGGGATAGGAATGTTAACCCATTCTTGTCTAATGTAGGATTCTAGTTGCTCAACTGTCTTAGGTCTTTTTTGTCGTATCTTCCGTTTTATGATGCGCCAAATGTTTTCTATGGGTGAAAGATCTGGACTGCAGGCTGGCCAGTTCAGTACCCGGACCCTTCTTCTACGCAGCCATGATGCTGTAATTGATGCAGTATGTGGTTTGGCATTGTCATGTTGGAAAATGCAAGGTTTTCCCTGAAAGAGACGTCGTCTGGATGGGAGCACATGTTGCTCTAGAACCTGGATATACCTTTCAGCATTGATGGTGTCTTTCCAGATGTGTAAGCTGCCCATGCCACACGCACTAATGCAACCCCATACCATCAGAGATGCAGGCTTCTGAACTGAGCGCTGATAACAACTTGGGTCGTCCTTCTCCTCTTTAGTCCGAATGACACGGTGTCCCTGATTTCCATAAAGAACTTCAAATTTTGATTCGTCTGACCACAGAACAGTTTTCCACTTTGCCACAGTCCATTTTAAATGAGCCTTGGCCCAGAGAAGACGTCTGCGCTTCTGGATCATGTTTAGATACGGCTTCTTCTTTGAACTATAGAGTTTTAGCTGGCAACGGCGGATGGCACAGTGAATTGTGTTCACAGATAATGTTCTCTGGAAATATTCCTGAGCCCATTTTGTGATTTCCAATCCAGAAGCATGCCTGTATGTGATGCAGTGCCGTCTAAGGGCCCGAAGATCACGGGCACCCAGTATGGTTTTCTGGCCTTGACCCTTACGCACAGAGATTCTTCCAGATTCTCTGAATCTTTTGATGATATTATGCACTGTAGATGATGATATGTTCAAACTCTTTGCAATTTTACACTGTCGAACTCCTTTCTGATATTGCTCCACTATTTGTCGGCGCAGAATTAGGGGGATTGGTGATCCTCTTCCCATCTTTACTTCTGAGAGCTGCTGCCACTCCAAGATGCTCTTTTTATACCCAGTCATGTTAATGACCTATTGCCAGTTGACCTAATGAGTTGCAATTTGGTCCTCCAGCTGTTCCTTTTTTGTACCTTTAACTTTTCCAGCCTCTTATTGCCCCTGTCCCAACTTTTTTGAGATGTGTTGCTGTCATGAAATTTCAAATGAGCCGATATTTGGCATGAAATTTCAAAATGTCTCACTTTCGACATTTGATATGTTGTCTATGTTCTATTATGAATATAATATCAGTTTTTGAGATTTGGAAATTATTGCATTCCGTTTTTATTTACAATTTGTACTTTGTCCCAACTTTTTTGGAATCGGGGTTGTGTGTGTGTGTGTGTGTGTGTGTGTGTGTGTATATGTATATATATATATATATATATATATATATATATATGCTGAATAGGTAGACAAACAGATGAGAGGACAAACAGATGAGAAGAAATACTAAGTAGGTGTAGACAGAGAGGAAGTGGATGGAAGAGAGACAAAACAAGTGATGCAAATTCCCTTTTAAGAAGCTTAGATAATCCAAAACTTTACATAGGTTGGAAATTATGCATTCGATTAAAAAACATTTTAATCGGGGTCAAAAAAAAAAGCTCCGAGGTTGAATTTTTTTTTAACCTGTAATGAGGGCGGCACGGTGGTGTAGTGGTTAGCGCTGTCGCCTCACAGCAAGAAGGTCCGGGTTCGAGCCCCGTGGCCGGCGAGGGCCTTTCTGTGCGGAGTTTGCATGTTCTCCCCGTGTCCGCGTGGGTTTCCTCTGGGTGCTCCGGTTTCCCCCACAGTCCAAAGACATGCAGGTTAGGTTAACTGGTGACTCTAAATTGAGCGTAGGTGTGAATGTGAGTGTGAATGGTTGTCTGTGTCTATGTGTCAGCCCTGTGATGACCTGGCGACTTGTCCAGGGTGTACCCCGCCTCCCGCCTGTAGTCAGCTGGGATAGGCCCCAGCTTGCCTGCGACCCTGTAGAACAGGATAAATGAGATGAGAGGAGACCTGTAATAAATATATAAAGTATAGAACATTCTAAAGGGTTCAAACATCCAAGCACCACTGTATGAGTTTTTATCTATTTGACTAGTAACTTGTATTAACTGTGATTTGAGTATTGTATATCCCTAACCAGCTCTGATACATCTGTAGGTGTCAAGGCTTCAGGAGATAATGGTCTGGAACAGAGTAAGGTTACAGAGGTTGAGCAAGACCATGAGTCTGAGATCGCTGAAATCAGCCTTGGTAAAGTAAGTTTCTCCCTGGATGTGTCAAACGCTTAAATATTTTTAGAAACATGCGAAAGGTTTCACAACTTAAAACACTGCATTATGTTTATATATCAGATGTGTCTGAATCTTTCCATTTTTGCCTTCAGGGTGAACAAAAAGATAAAACTTGCTTTTGTTTACTGAGTGTTCAGGTAGATTAGCGACTGAAAACAAATTCAAATGCCCTTTAGGTAAATACAGATGCCTCTAGATGCCTTTATAACAGCTCCTGTTATCTGTTTATATCCTTTTTTGCTCAGGAAGTCCAATACTGTGTTTGAAATCACTCCCTCACTCACTCATCCACACGTCATTATTTAAACTGTTGTGTATAGAAACAGACCTGGAGCTTGCTTTTGCATAGTTTTGTAAATAAACCTTTCATATTCACATTTCTTTGAACTGCTCCTGACCACACATGGAGAAACTCCTCATGGCAGAAAAGTGTAATCGCATGTAATCTGGTTATAAGGAGATCCCATCACATTTATTATCAATCATGTCAGGGTAATTGACTGAAATCATAGATAGTTTAAAAAAAATCATATAAAAGGCATATATAAAGATGTACACTTTTGGAAGGTAAAACGCAGCGACCCTGTCTACCCTTTCTACTTTCGGGTTTTTAGCCACAGGCATATTTTAATGAGAAATTGGCGACAGGTCTGACATTTCCCAACCACATAAGTTGGGAATGTGTCTAAAATACATTCATATCACTCATGTAAGACCATAGATTTCCAAATACAGCACCAGAAAAGACAACAATAATGAGGTATTTTCATTTTTAGCGAGGTCCTCATTGCAGAAATGTGACCTACGTCATACTAAATTCAGATTTATTTGTCACGTACACAATCATACATGCAGTGAAATGCTCATGTACTATAAATGATCAATGTGTACTACACCAGTGTCTCATTTCTAATCTCTGGAATATTCTACTTCAGTTCTTCCATAAACTATTCTGACTCGAGTTACATTGATTAATTTTTTCATCTTCTCTCTTGCTTCTGTGACAGCTATTCTCTTTAGCTGTTCTGAGATCATCTGAGAACCTGGAATGAAAGTTTTTCTCCATGGTAGACTACGTTATCATGAGGTCTTTGTTTCCATATTGAATTTGACAGGTGGAGATGTGGGTTATGTGGGAGGTTTAAAAAAAAAAAGAAAGAAAGAGAGAGAAACTACCAATGTGTGAACCTTGGTGTCTTCATACAGGAGATAGCTGTGGCCATGTCTGCTATGTCTCTGTGATCTCTTAGTTTATGTATTAATGCCCTGTTGATTATTATGAGAGGCGTACAGTATCTGTTCAGACACTGAAATTACACTGGAGCATGGATTATACTGATGCTACACAAGCACAGCCAACCTTGGTTAATTGCAGAAAATTGCCCATGTGATTGATTCAGTCATAACTAGGATTCGGCTGGCATAAAAATAAAAAGAAAGCGAGGAAAAAAAACATGAGAAAGGCAGAATATAATAGCAGCTGCAGTCACTTAAAGAAATGTATGAGAAAAGGAAAAAAAAAGACTGAAATATTAGCCAGGAAGTGCCAGGATATTCTTGTATTGATTGATCGTTAGTCATTAGGTGCTGAGGTCTCTGCGGGCCTGAATTTGTATTTAAAAAAAAAATGTTTTCAGTAGACTCCAGAAGCTAGCATGCAACTTTGCACATTCATTTTCTCATCAGGTGCTTGAGGGTGAGGTGGACCCATTTGCTAGCGTCAAACTGCCCATCATTTTCACACCAACCATCCCAGGAGAAACGAAGCTAGATATTAAGATCAGATTTTCACAACAAAACTGTGAACCGGTAAGGCGTATTGCAAAAATCAGTACACTTTTTCATCATAATGGTCTTAACTGTGAACCGAACAGCACTTTTTTTTTTTCTCTCTCTTTAATATCTAGATTGTGGTGTCAGCCTGTGGAGTGGCTCAGAGTGTTCCTGTGTGGGTGACCAAGCCAAGCATGGACCTAAAGATCTGCATGTATGATCACCTTTACCAAGACTGCATTGAAGTCCAAAGCAGGTGAGACAGGATTCTTATATTTTTGGTGCCATAATATACAATACATGTGGTGGCCTGGGAGACCCCTTCATGGTGAAAATTTTCACATTTTCTCATATGGACCTTTTCCACTACCCTTTTTCAGCTCACTTCAGCTCGCTTCAGCTCACTTCAGCCCGACACGGCTCGCGTTTCGACTACCAAAAACCAGCACGACTCAGCTCGTTTCAGCCCTGCTTAGCCCCTAAAACTCGCACCGTTTTGGAGTGGGGCTGAAGCGAGCCAAACCGTGCCGACTGAGGTTGGGGGCGTGAGCAGACACTCCCCTGTGCACTGATTGGTGAGGAGGCGTGTCCTCACATGCCCACACACGCCCCGCGAGCGCGCTGGGATCTGTAAACACCGCAAACCCGGAAGGAGAATAATTATGAATTACGAGAATTTCTGAAGCCTTATGCGCCTCGCCTCATCTATACGCTCTTGCCAGTATCTGTCCGCGTTGTCGGTGACAACAAGCCACAGCACCAAGACCAGCAACACTAACGACTCCATGTCCTCCATGTTTATTGTTTACTATTCGGGTCGTGAGACTACCGCTTAAAAGCTCACTGAATCAGTGACATACAGAGCATCGTGGACGAGTTCGCGGAGCGCAAGCCTCGTCGTATGCCCTTCAAATAATGCGCGCAGTAGGCTATTGATGTTTTATTATGAGCCATGTACAGTATGTCGCCTAATGTTTTTTGTTTCTGAGTTACATGTTCGTTTGAAGGACTTAATGTACAAAATAACATAGTTGCACCCCGTAGTGTTGAAATTGGTAAACACAGTGCATTCAGTGAGGTTTGCACCGCCCTCCTTTTATTTCTGACTCTTCCTGTCACCACTCTGAGCGCTCATTCGTATGCCCTTCAAATAATGTGCGCAGTATAGGCTATTGATGTTTTATTATGAGCCATGTACAGTATCCTAATGTTTTTTGTTTCTGAGTTACATGTTCGTTTGAAGGACTAGATGTACTAAATAACATAGTTGCACCCGGTAGTGTTGAAATTGGTAAACACCGCAGTTGCGGACATTTTGTAGCCTAAAATGATGTTATGATAAGCTTTAATAAAGGGCCCGGTCATTTGCCCCGCCCCCGGCCCGGCTCTGACTTGTTCCGCCACTGTCACTGATGTCACTGTTTGCGCTGCTTAACGACATCACGTGACGTCCACCCACTTTCGCTAACTCCACCCAATGTGTCCACCAACTTCCAGCCAGCATGGTTCAGTGCGGTTGTAGTCGAAATGCAACTCCAACAGCCCCGCTCAGCCCGACTCAGCTCGACTCGGCACGGCACGGCTCAGCCGCGTTTGTAGTGGAAAAGCGGCATTAGATTTTTTTAAAGATATTTTTTGGGCTTTTTCACCTTTAATTGGATAGGACAGTGTAGAGACAGGAAATGAGCGGGAGAGAGAGAGATGGGGAGGGATCAGGAAATGACCTCGGGTCGGAATCGAACCCGGGTCCCCGGATTTATGGTATGGCGCCTTATCCACCTGAGCCACGACGCCCCCACATTTTCTCTTAGATTTTGAAACAAAATGTCAGCTTGTGGTATTTGTTAAACTCGAGGTCACTGCAATTCACTCAGCCGATCACTGTTTGTTCATACCAGTGCTTTAAGTGGAAAAAAAAAAAGTGCTAGTACTCCCCATATTCACTTGTTGGCATATGAGTTGGGCGGCTACATATCTTGCACCCAAGCTTTTTGTCTTTACAAATAAGTTCTGTGAGCAAAAATACTGTACTTGATCCTTTGACCAACAGTCTGGCCATTCATGTTGAAGGAGGTTATTGTTAACATCGCAGTTGGTATAGCAACAGGCTCTTCGCTGTTAGCAAACGTGCTAGTATTAGCTTGCCGCTCGCCACCTGCATTTTCTGTCGCGGTAGAATTTGACTGTCAAAGAGCTGCATCGTCATCCGACTCCATTTCGACTCTCGTTCTCTTTGTGCCCTTTTGCAGCCATGCCAACATTACGGTCCTGTTTTTGTTTCTGTGTTTTTCCCGTTTGGTGTTTCCGACTTCTCCTTGAACAAGCGAGTGAGCGTCGAGCATCGCGTAGTGCACCCTGGGTAATGTAGTTTAAATGTCATAATGAATCGCCAAGAGACAGTCTGATACGGAGAGGACAGGAAAGGGTACTGTGAGCTTGTGAGAAATCCTGGTATGCCGTAAAAAGTCCCGGTACGCCAGGGATTAAAATCTAGAAGTGGTGGTACTGCGTACCGGTGTGTCCTGGCTCACTTAAATCACTGGTTCTTACATTATTACATTCATCTGTGGTAAAATAATTGCTGATTTAGTTTAGCAAATTTCGTTCTGTAGGCTATTTTTATACAGTTGTGGTCAGAAGTTTACATACAGTGACATGAATGTCATCTTGGATATGAATGTCATGGCAATATTTGGGCTTTCAGTAATTTCTTTGAACTGTTCTTTTTCTGTGGCAGAATGATTGTACAGCATACAGCTTTAATTAAAAAAACCACTAGAATTTGGTGCACACGTTTTAAGTTTCTTTGGGTTTTCTGAAATCAACACATGGTCAAAATTATGCATGCAGTGTCAAATATTTACATACGCTCACTTAGATTATTAATTCAGAGGTGCTGAAACTTCCAAACTGTCTCTTATCTTGCTAAAGCCAAGGTCTCTTAACTTCCTGTTAGTGATCATGATTGACTACAGCTGGTAGCTTCTCTGTGCCTTCATAAAAAGGGTTTGTTTACAGCACTCACTGGATTGACCAACACGCAATACAATGGGAAAGTCCAAGGAGCTCAGTGCAGATCTGAGAAAGAGGATTGCAGATATACACAACTCTGGAATGTCTCTTGGAGCCATTTCTAAACAACTGCAAATTCCAAGATCAGTTCAAACAATTGTATCCAAAGTTATTGTGAGGTGTAGTCACTTTGCCAAGCCACTTTGCTTCAAGAAAACCCAAACTGTCACCCTCAGCTGAAAGAAAATTGGGTTGGATGGTCAGGAACAACCTGAGAACCACCATGGCACAACCCCGCCATGAACTGGAAGCTGATGGATCACTGTCTACAGTTCAGATCACCATGGACTGTTATCCAAGAAATAACCCCCTGCTCCAAAATTGACACCTTCAAGCTTAACTAATTATATAAGTAAAGTATATATAAGTATATACAGTATAGACAAAGAAAAAGCCTTCTGGAGGATAGCTGTATGGTCAGATGAGATTGAGTTGTTTGGCCACAATAACCACCGTGTACAGAGGGACACTGTACCAGGTGGTGGTGGTAGGATCATCATGCTCTGGGGCTGTTTTGCTGCCAGTGGAACTGGTTCATTGCACAAAGTGGATGGAATAATGAAGGAGGAGGACTACCTCAGAATTCTTCAGCATAAACCATCAGAAACTTGAACGCGACTTGGGAGTTACAACAGGACAATGAACCCAAACACGCATCAGAGCTGGTTGTGGAGGATAAAGCAGGCTAACATTAAGCTTAAAACAAGTCCTGACTTCAGCCCTATTAAAAATATATGGACCGTGCTTATAAGTCGAGTCCATGCCAAGAAAAAATAAATTCAATTGAACGCTACCAATTCTACCATGAAGAGTTGTGAAATATCCAACCAGAATTCTGCCAGAAGCTTGTTCATGGTAAACAAAAATATTTGGTCAAGGTGAATCTTGCAAAGAGACATTTTACCCAAATATTAGGTCGTGCTGTATGTATATTTTTGATCCTGTATGTATAATTTTAACCCTGTGTTGATTTCAGAAAACCCAAAGAAAATTCAAACTTGTGCACCAAATTCTAGTGTTTTTTTTAATTAAAGATGTATGCTGTACAATCATTCTGGCACAGAAAAAGAACAGTTCAAAGAAATTACTGAAAGCCCAAATATTGCCATGACATTCATATCCAAGAGGACATTCACGTCACTGTATGTAAACTTCTGACCACAACTGTAAGTATTCAACCGTTACGGCTTGTAGAGGTGGCAGTGTCTGTGTGTGCATTTAGACCATTTCAGACTAAATCTATTTACATTAAATTTGCATTTCCTTGATTTGGCTGATGCCTTTATCCAAAGCAACTTACAATTATGTGTTAATTGAAAGCATTAGGAGCAGTGGCTCGTGACCATAGATTTTGATGGGGAAGAACATTATAGACTCAAGTGAAATTACATCAAAAGGCTATCACACTTCACTTATACTATAGGCTACTATTTTTCACAAATTTTTTTAGAGTAAGCCTGTAATAGGCAGTTGGGAATGGATAGCACACAGCCATTCAGCATAGTCGAGCAGTTTGTTTTGAGTGAAACTTTGTTCAACTGCATTCAATACAGCAGATGTGTTTCCCTTTCCCGGCAAGGCGTACACAGAAGACCTAATCTCATTAACCAGGATTGCCAAGTAACAGCAAGATTTTCAGCCCAACTATTTCTCAAAAACCACACAAAAGACCTAAAACTAGCTGAAAAAAAAAAATTCAGGCTTTGGAAACTGAAGACAAATTTAGACACACTGTATGCCTGTAAACTTTGCAGAAATGTATTAGACTTAGGGCCCGTTTACACGAGGACGCTGTCGGGTAAAAACGACTAAATATTTTATCGGAAGTGCCTTTCGTTTACACGGGGACGGCGTTTCCGAGGCTGAAAAACGGAAAAAATTGAAAACGCCTTCCAGAGTGGATAAGTTAAAAACAGCCCCCGTTGCATATCCGTCTAAACTACCCAATACGCGAAACTCTGCTCGGATCTGCTCACGTCGGGTACGCGTTTACGTCATACATATGTCATATACTGTACATGCCAGCCCGGGAAGTAAGAAAGTAAGTAAAAAAGTAAGAGCATGTCTGATTACATCGATCCAACGGACCTTCAAGCTGCTCTGGCAGCTTTAATAAACGTCCAGGAGTCCTTCGAACATCTATACCGAATCTGCACATATACCGTTAATGTACAGAGGCGGGTATAGCATGCTCTTACTTTTTTACTTACTTTCTTACCATAGCCAGAGTAGTCAAAGTTTTCGCGGCACAGATGTGCAGATCAGACAAGACGGAAGACGTTGCGCATGCGTGCAGACATAGCGGAGGTCTTTCACAGCACCACCTGGCATGCACATCCAATTGAATTCCACACATTTATGCGTCACCGTATAGACGCAGATTTCCTCCTTGAAAACGGTCGTGTAGACGCGGAAAAAAGTGAGAACGAAAACAGACTTTTGCGTTTTTGTTTCAGACCGTCCCCGTGTAAAGTGGGCCTTAATTTTGATCCAGCTGCTGCTCCTCCCCCAAGCGTGAGGCAGTAAGTTTCCTGAACCAGTGGACCTCTTGCTTGCAGTGCTTGTTTCATTTCCTATTTTTAACCACTAGGTGCAATAATAATGCTCAACAAAACATCGTAATTTAAAATGTATAGTTGTGAAGGGGTACATTAACATTTATCAAATCAAAGTCCCTCCCATGCCAGGATCTGGTCTTCCCAGGCTGTCCCCTGTCCCAGTACTAGAGGTCTGCGCGGGACAGAATTTTCAGTCCCGCTCCCGCACTGTGCAGTCCCGCTCCCGCCCGCGCCTGCCATATTTTGTCCCGCTCCCGCCTGCAAATCCCGCATGATGCAGACATTCGCGTTATTTCTCACGAAAGTTCTTGTCATTGGCTTGGGGAATTAAACATGCTGAGCTCTCCACTGACCGATCCTTCACCTAGCGCACGTCGCGAGGGTGCGCGTTGACAGGCATCTGTCACTTTTGCGTTGTTCCCTCTGAACTCCAACAATTGTTGTCCTTTTAAGACAGTACATACATGGCGATTCAGGCCTGATGTACCTGATTTATGGCCGTTGTATGTCAGAACCTTTTGGCACTTATCACAACAAGCAAAGGGCAGCTGATTTCCCTCTGCATCGTACACGAGTGAGAACGACTTCCAAATGTCTGATTTCAGGACTCTTGACTTTTTAACGGTAAATGTACCTCTTTTTAAAGCAGCACTTACTTCTGAAGCACTGTGAGCTTCACTAGAGGAGCTCTGCTCTTCTGCCATGATCGGAGATCTCAAACACGGAAGAGCGGAAAGGAATCGGAAACGTACGCGAGATTAGACCACATCCGCAAATTTCGGCATCTTAAAATGTTTTTATTAAGGCCAAATAAAATATCCAGCACAAATTATATACGATATACATAAATTAATAATTTATAAATTTTATTTTAAACACGTTTTTAGTTAGCGGGACTGCAGCTTATCACCTCTCCCGCCCGCTCCCGCATTGTGCACTGCCCCTCCCGCCCGCGCCCGCAATGAGCTTTCAAAATTTGTCCCGCGCCGCACTGCTTTGCGTCGGGTCCCCCGCGGGAGTGCAGGGCTCTACCCAGTACTAACCAGCTCCTGAGGCACATGGGTGCAGCACCGATCTCTGTTTCTATATCCCTTGGCCTCTCGCCTATTATATAGCTGGAGTTACCAGAGGACTGGCCCCCCACTGTAACTGCGAGAGTTTGACTCCTTACTTGCACCTGTATTGCAGCGTACCTTGCCAGCAGGCACCATTTTTATGATGGTCTTCGGTATGACCCGACCGCGAGTAGAACTCACGAACTCTTGGTTAAGAGGTGGACACGATAACCACGAGGCCAGCTCGCGGTCCATTAACATTTGTGAATGAAGATTATTTGTTGAACAGCTGATATAAATGGTGGGGCTCTCCCCACTGTATATTAGGCTTGTATTTGTTGCGCTAGGGCACATATCCAAAACTTGATCACACATAATATTCACTGTGTGAAGAAAACACACATAGCTAGGAAGCTAGCAATTAAAGCATCTTTAGGCGGACTGACTTTTTTTTTTTAACCAACACATTTGTTAATCTGCCTTATTATTTTCTGTAATGTGATGTGATCTCTGAAGGCAGAAAGCCCAGATGAGTAGATTTAAAAATGTTAACATAAGTTTGGTGAAAAATACTTGGTTTTTCTTAAAGTATAGGTGTTAAAGTCTGCTATAAGCAGGAAAACCCAATTTTGGTCAAAAGACGACATCAGCCGATCCAAAGAATATTGGTGGAAATGCTTGTGACTAATAAACATAACATGCAATTCATGGCAGGAGTAAAATGAAAACCATCACAGAGTGGTGCTTAAAATGAGGGTAAGCCTTTGAAATGCATCGTCACTCATCCATACTTAAAATTATCCAGTTGGATGAGTGTTCAGACAATGCTCATTAGGTTTTGCATCTTTGCTGGTCGGTTGAAATCGTGCTTATCTTCCATACTGGAAACAGGCACAACATGTGCCACGACAGTCGTGCATTTTAAAATCCAGAAACGTGTTACCATGGCCACGGACCAAGCATCTGTATGAAAACTTAAATCCTTACAGAAAATCCCTCTTTCCCTGAAAATGCAACAGATATATTAATTTCTATCCATCAGAATGATGGATGGCATTTTAATTCACTCATCATTGCTATTTAACTATTCAGTAGATGTACGGAAGATGGTAAATTCATGGTTAGTGCAAAAATATTTTTAAAAATATTTTCTTTTACATGTGCAGTATCTGGTGACTCATGTTCAATGTCTAGTGTGTGTGATATTTATAGTGTTACTGTAGGTAGCTGTGTGGGTGAGCACGTTTTGTGCATGCTTGCTTGTGTGTGCGTGTGTGTTTGAGTGGGTGGGTGTTTGTGCATTTACGTGGGTTTCATGTCATACTGCCAGATCTGATAGTATTGTTGAACTTTATTAGAAAAATTAAATGTTTTTGTAACTGTGTGTGTGGATGGGTGGGTGTTTTGTGCCCACCTCAAAAATAATTCCAAGCTCTCAATAAAATGAGTTTGTGAGTGTATGAGTCACATGTAATTCTCGACATGTGAATCACATGATTCAAGCATTCAAATTGGAATCAGCTGAATTAAAACAGTCTGACAGAAAATGTTGACATGGAGCTCAGTGCTGTCTGAAAGCAGCTTAAAATAAGCCCTTCATCCTGTCATCGCTGCCTAGTTTAACAGGCCTTTCTTACTGACGACCCCTCACACACACACACACACACACACACACACACAAACTGCGCACGCGCACATACACCACATATATAACCCATGCGCGCACATGCAAACTTGTGTTTTTGCTCCTTTTATGGTTTTCTGTTCTTCCTTTTTCTTCTCTCTCTACAAGTTGTGCACTGCTTTTGACTTTGATCTAATATAGACATTGTGTGTGTGTGTGTGTGTGTGTGTGTGTGTGTGTGTGTGTGTGTGTGTATATATATATATATAAAGTGTCAACTTGGAGAGGTGGGTTGGGCGCATGCCCACACACACACACACACACACACACACACACACACACACACACACACACACACACCCTCTAAGTTTTCCTCCCAGTGCTGCCTATTTACTATGCGGGTTGACAGCAGCAGCTTTGTAGACTATATTATGTCAGTGTAAAGGTGGAATACAATAATAAAAGGCTAATATGGTTGGATTTTGGTAGTGTGTAATAGAACCAAGGTGTGTATGCGCACACACACACACACACACACACACACACACACACACATACATATATATATATGGTGTGGTCCAGTGGTTGGTACTATCACCTTATAGCAGGAAGGCTCTGGGTTTGAGCCTTTCTGTGTGGAGTTTGCATGTTCTCCCCTGTCTACATGGGTTTCCTCCAAAAACATGCATTTAGGCTAACTGGCTACTCTAAGTTGCCCATTGATCAAGCTTGACGAAGGACGGGCTCCACCAAGTTTTAATGCCCTAGACACACCAATGATGGACTGTTAATGTCATCAGTGGTGCCCCTACGGCCCTTGCTAGCTATGGAATGAAGTTGTTAATATAAAAAAAAAAAATCTTCTGAATATTTTAGGTACAATAAAAATAAATACTTGTCTATGTTTGCTTTACTACACATAATTACAGAATTAGAAAAGAAAAAAATAATGGACAGCTACAGTGAATAGCTGTATAGTCATCACAAGCTCTAGTTAGACTGTTTTATTTCATGCAGCCTTGTATTCAAATGTTGAATGAATTGAATAAGATATTAAAGTACAGTATGCTGAAAATTCCTGTATTCAAGAGCTTGTACAACAAAAATATATATAATTTTTTCCCCTTTAGTACAGACTATAGCTGAAATTAAATGCTGATCTGGTCATTTGCTGTTTTGTCATTTATTGGATGAGTTTTACACGAAGATGCTGACTAGAGAAAACAATAGCTAGCACGGATTTATCTAATTAGGCTTTAAGGTAAAGCACCTGTCAACTCATTTTCATAATTGGCTTCTTACTGTTATCTATAGCTTCTGTGGCAAATATAATGGCAACTATAAAAGAAAAATACATTTCTGTTTTTTTCAGTTAAGTGTTATGATGAATGGGTGGACCCAAATGCAGAACACAAACTCAGGAATAGAGTGAACACAAGAACAAGAGAAGTTATTGCTAGATTTCATAGGGGGAAGATAGTTGAGGATTTTGGCTGGTGAAAGCATGTCAAATGAGGTGTGAGGAGCCTTGAACAGAGATTGAACCTGGGTCATGCTTGTGAGAGCACAGAATTTAACAAGGGGTTGATAGGCACCAGTTTGAGATGGGAGACATGGAAGGTAGGGTGGATTCGCGTGAACCCGGGTAGTTTCAATCTGACCATAGAGGGGTTAATGAGACATTCAATCTCAAATGGTCCTATACAACAAGGGGTGAGTTTCTTGGATTCTGTCTTGAGGGAATGTCTCTATAAGTGAACCAGGCTTTCTGGGCTGGATGATAGTTGGGTGCAAGTGGCAGTGATACACCAGTTGCTGCCAGATAATCTGATCAGGGACATGCGAGCATCCCTCCAGACTTTACAACATTTGCAGACATGAGCTTGGACTGATGATATGGCAAAGTCATCTTCATGAGCGAAAAACAATGGGGGTTGATAGCCTAAGGAACATTCAAAGGGTGACAAACCAGTGGAAACACTGGTACGGGAGTTGTAGGCATATTCAACCCAAGGAAGTTGTGTGCTCCAGGAAGCTGGGTTTTGTGCTAAAATGTGGAGTGCCGTTTCCATGCCCTGGTTGGCTTGCTCCATCTGGCCATTGGTCTGTGGGTGGAAGCCTGAAGACAGGCTCACAGAGGCTCCAGGGGGTTGACAGAAAGATTTCCAGAACTAAGAGATTAATCTCTTGGGCAGTAGAGAGTTTTGGAAGGCCTGTGAAGTGCACAACTTTTGGGGATATGGTCAACAATGAGTATCACTGTGTTACCTTGTGAGGGAGGCAGGCCTGTGAAAAAGTCGAGTGCAATAGGAGTCCAAGGGTGCTCAGGATAAGGATCTAAAGCTGTTTTAATGCTGTGGGTTTAAGGCCACTCTGCCATCACCCAGAGCTTTCCTGGACCTATCCTCGCTTGCACACTCTCAGAAATGTACCCTAGGAAACAAAGAATGAACATGGAACACATTTTTTTGGCCTTCATGAACAGCTTGTTTTCCAGGAGCCTCTGGAGTACCTGTCAAACATAGAGGGTCTGTTCTTGGTGGTTACAGGAAAATGTCAGAATGGCATCAATGTAAAAGATAGAGGTTGAGAAAGTCCATAAAAACATCGGTAACCAGGGACTGGAATATTGCAGGAGTGTTGGACAACCCAGAAGGCATTACGAGGTGTTTGAGGGAGCCGAACGGGGCATTGAAGATGGTTTTCTATTCATCTCCCTCCAGTATCCTGACCAGCTGATAGACAGTCTGCAAGTCTAGTTTTGAATTGTATTTTGAGTAGTGAAAATGGTGGCCCATTGGCAGGGTTCGAATGCTGAATTAATCAATCAAGGTCAGAGGGTGTTTTGTTCTAGATGGTGATGTTGTTTGATCCCAAGTAAAATCAATGCAAGGGTGTGGTGAGCCGTCTTTTATAGCCACAAAAAAGAAGCCAGCAGCAATGGGGGAAGAGAGAGTTGTATTATGCCCACAGCTAGGGAGTCACTAATATACGCATCCGTAGCTTCTCTCTCAGGATGGGACAGGTTGTACAGCCCACTGGTGAGTAAAGATGTTCTGGGGAGGAGGTAGATGGCGCAACTGTAAGGCCAGTGTGGGGGCAGAAACAGGAGGAGAGGCTGATTACAGGCATGAGGAATGACAGGACAAGCTCCAGCTGACTTTTTTTTTTTCAGCAGACCAGTCAATGTGGGGTTGTGATACTGTAGCCACAGGTGAACAAGGACTAAAGGGGTATGAGGACAGGAGACTGCAACTGTTCACAGTCGTTTCTGGAAAGGAGAAGCAGCAGGAGTTCTGTGCAGTGTGCGACATGGGCCAGAAGCCTTCTGTTTAGCACATTGGCATCCAGGGGGGTTTCCAGTGGCTCACAGGAAATACCAGCTTGGAGGGCAAAGTTCTCATCTAAAAAGTCCCCCTCCATTACCAGAATCCACTAATGCTAACAGCAGTCACTGCTGGTTTATGCACAGGGTAGCTGGAAGCTTCATTGTGGGTCAGGGGCTGAAAAGGGTAAGTCGTTTGGCCCACCCAAACCCCCTCTTCAATGGGTGAGTCTTCCCTTTTTAGCTATTTCTTACTGCGAACTCATGCTTCACTTGATCACTCAGTCCATTAAGGAATACTCCCTGAAGTGACTCATCATTCCACCCCAAGCCAGTCCTGAACTCTGCGACACTGAGAGGGCCCTGGTGGAGAATGAGCAGGTGTTTGGCAGCAGCTTTTCCCTGAAATGCGTGATTGAAAATCTTTCTCGTGACTGCAATAAAGCTGGTGAAAGAGGAGCAAATCGTGGTTTGATTGTCTCACACAACTGTAGCCCATACTAATGCATTCCCTCTTAGCAACCCCATAATGTAAGTAATTTTGAACTTACCTGTGGAGTAAATTGATGGCTTCTGTTTGAACACCAAGGAGCAGTGAAACAGAAAGCCCTTGCACCTCCTCAGATCTCCAGAGTACTGCTCTGGCTCAGCTACACAAGGCTCTCTAGGCTATACTGGGTTCCAGGTGCAAGCTGTGTGAGATGGATACACCGTCCACCTTATTACCAATCTGTATGATATGAGCAGATAGGGATCAGATAATAATTACTCAGAGGAGTTGGTTGTGTTGTCCAAGTAGCAACCCCTGACTGGCGACAGCTCGGTGAGTGGGGTTCATGTCTGGTGGGTCCATGATGGTCAGATTGCTCTGTTATGATGTGGACCCAAATACAGAACAGGCTCAGGAGTAGAGTGAACAGAGGAGAATATATTGTTTAGTTTTCAGAAAGGGAAGAGGAGTGAAGATTTTATCTGGTGAAAGTGGAGGTGTGAGGAGGCTTGAGTAGGGATCGATCCTGGGTTGTGGTGGTGAGAGTGCAGCTTCTTCTCAGTATCAGCTCACTGAGCTGACAGGAAGTGAAAGTGAAGGCAGAGCAGGCTTGGAGGCAAGAGAGCGAGTGTGGCTGGAGATGAATGGCAGACAGGGAGATGAGCAGAAATGCAGGCGCCATGCAATGCTTCTGTTAACATGTAGAGACAAGATCCATGAACAAGAGGCAGGAAATGACACGAAAACATGAACTCAGAATACACAATTCCAAGTGGCCAAGTAATGCAATCTGCCACACTGGCTGAAACAACGATCTGGCAAAGAGTGGATGGAAAAACAAGGTATATACCGGATATCAGGTGTGTCAGCTAATCCACAACTAGGAAGCCCAGGAAAATGAGGGGTGTGGCATGCAATTATTCAAACAGATGGCAGCAGGATAATGCATATATTCATGTAGATTCTGGTCAAGAGCTTCAGTTCATTTTTAAATCTTTAACTGTGGTATGGCTGCTGGTACCAGGTGGGAAAATCTTGGGTTTAATACTTTCTTTCAGAAACTACAGTTCTCCCGGGATATCCAGTCACAGCAGTCTCTAGAGTTTACACAGAATGGTGAGCTCACATGAGTTCAGGTGAAAATTAATTATTGCTACAATGGGCACAGGTTCACGGAAACTGGATTGTTGAGTGCAGTGTTGGTGCCTGTGCCGATTCTAGCTTTAGATTACTGTTGTTGACTGACAGGAGTTGAAACTGATGTGGTCTTCTACTGTTGTAGCCTATCCAGTTCAAGGTTCGACATGTGCACAGTGAAGAGGCTATTCTGAGATGCTTTTTTTTTTTTTTTAAATTAAAAACATAGTTGCAAAGAGTGATTATTTGATTTACTGTCAGCTCAAGCTAGTATATACTATCCAACATTCATGCCTTATAGGTAATTCTGTTTAAACACCTCTTAGTCATTCCTACAAGCTTTTCTAGTATCAACAACTTCTTTCACGAGTATGTCACAAGTTGTTGATGTTGCTAGGGAGACACCACTGTCAGTCATTGTATGATCCAATACCCCCACACAGTCTTGATCAAGCAGGAAAGAGGGAGTTTTGTCATGAAAACTACCATGTTCTTTGTAGGTTGAATTGCACCATGCTTGAAAATTAGTGTCTTGCAAAAGTATTCATCTGCCTTGGTGTTTTTGTCCTGTTTTGTCACATTACAAGCTGGAATTAAAATTGATTTTTTGGGGGTTAGCACCATTTGATTTACACAATATGCCTACAACTTTAAAGATGAAAATTGTTTTATTGTGACACAAACAGCTGAAAAAACAGAAATCTGGAGTGTGCATAGATATTCACCCCCTCAAAGTCAATACTTTGTAGAGCCACCTTTTGTTGTAATTACAGTTGCAAGTCTCTTGGGGTAGGTCTTTATTAGCTTAGCACATCTAGCCACTGGGATTTTTACCCATTCCTCAAGGCAAAACTGCTCCAACTCCTTCAAGTTAGA
This sequence comes from Neoarius graeffei, assembly GCF_027579695.1. Classification (NCBI taxonomy): domain Eukaryota; kingdom Metazoa; phylum Chordata; class Actinopteri; order Siluriformes; family Ariidae; genus Neoarius; species Neoarius graeffei. The sequence continues at coordinate 26,510,029 of NC_083578.1, forward strand.
TGGGTTGCATTGGTGTACAGCAGTCTTCAAGTTATGCCACAGATTCTCAATTGGATTGAGGTCTGGGCTTTGACTAGGCCATTCAAAGATGTTTAAATGTTTCCCTTTAAACCACTCCAGTGTAGCTTTAGCAGTATGTTTAGGGTCACTGTCCTGCTGGAACGTGAGCCTTCATCCCAGCCTCAAACCTCTGGCCGACTCAAACAGGTTTTCCTCCAGAATTGTCCTGTATTTAGTGCCATCCATCTTTCCCTCAGTCCTGACCAGCTTTCCTGTCCCTGCAATGAAAAACATCCCCACAGCATGATGCTGCCACCACCATGCTTCACTGTAGGAATGGTGTTCTCAGGGTGATGGGAAGTGCTGGGTTTGTGCCACACATGGCGTTTCCCATGATGGCCAAAAAGTTCAATTTTAGTCTCATTTGACCAGAGAATCGTCTGCCACATGCTGTTGGGCAAACTCCAAATGTGGTTTGGTTTTTTTTTTCTTTAAGCAATGGATTTTTTTCTGGCCACATTTCCAGAAAGCCCCACTCTGTGGAGTGTATGGCTTAAAGTGGTCCTATGGACAGATACTCCCATCTCCTCTGTGGATCTTTGCAGCTCCTTCAGTGTTATCTTTGGTGTCTTTGTTGCATCTCTGATTAATGCCCTCCTTGCCCGGTCTGTGAGTTTTGGTGGGCGGCCTTCTCTTGTCAGGTTTGTAGTGGTGCCATATTCTTTCCATTTTGCTATAATAGATTTAATGGTGCTCCCTGGGATATTCAAAGTTTGGGATATTTTTTATAACCCAACCCTGATCTGTTCTCCACAACTTTGTCTCTGACCTGTTTGGAGGCTCCTTGGTTTTCATGTTGCTTGCTTAGTAGTGTTGCAGAGTCAGGGTCCTTCCAGAACAGATTGATTTGATTTATACAGACATCATGTGACATTTTGATTGCACACAGGTGGATCTTTGTCAACTATTTCTGTGACTTATGAAGTAAATTGGTTGGGCCAGCTCTTGTTTAAGGGTTTCTTAGGAGGGGGTGAAATACCTATGCACGCTCCAGAGTTCTGTTTTTTTATCTTAATTATTGTTTGTGTCACAATAAAACAACAAATTTTCACCTTTAAAGTGGTAGGTATGTTGTGTAAATCAAATGGTCCTAACCCCCAAAAATGCATTTTAATTCCAGCTTGTAATGCGACAAAACAGAACAAACACCAAGGGGATACTTTTGCAAGTAACTGTAGATGTGGCATGCTGGGACACAGCCTTTGTTATATGTAGGTGACATAAAAAAGCACTAATGTGAAATCATAGAAAGAAATTGCATTTGGCAGTACGTACTGTACTTAAGCCAACTCACTTCCTCCAGTGACTGAAGTCTCTCAGAAGTATCTCTGTGACTAGGACGTAGCGTACCATTAAAGTTTTCCGTTTATAGCCATGGACTGCCGCTGCCCTTGCCTGTGCCACAAGCACGTCTGTTGGGTTTTTTGTACTATGTAGGTCACTTTACTGAAGGCTTGAAAATTAAGTGCTGACAGCATAGTGCAATGTCAGGGAATTTCTGTCTCCTCATTAAAATATCCCATCTCTTCTTCCCTTGAGGAACTGCTGAGGTTTGAAGGACGCTGCACAAGTACTTACTTACATATTCATAATACACACATAACACATCTGCCATTTGAATATTTAATGGTGCTTATTTACATATACAACAAGAAGAAACTGAACCACTTGCCCTTTCTGTTTACGAAGTTACCAGGCTGTATTTGTTGGTGGTGACAGTCCTTATTTAGACCTCCTCTGCTGGAGTAAAATCACAATAATTTACATAAGCTTAGAAATAAGCAAACATCCATTGACAGTGAGTCATACAGAGAGAGATAAACTCTTGGCATGGTGCCGTCGCAGTAGTAGGTATGCGTAGTCAAAATTCTGTGGAGAATATTTCCTTGATAGGACCCCATTTATCTCCCTAAACCTGGAAGTTCTTTGGCACAAAATGGATTTCTCCTTACATTTCGGTCACCTCAAAAATGCCAAGAAAAGAAAACACTGTACATTGCGTGTGAGGATGCAGGCACTTACGGATGTAGTAGTGCATCTCAAAAAATTAGAATATTGTGAAAAAGTTCAATATTTTCCATCAGTTATTTAAGAAAGTGAAAATGTTATATATTATAGACTCATTACACATAAAGTAAAATGTTTCAAGCATTTTTCTATTTTAATTTTAATCAGTATGGCATACAGTACAAAAACATAAAAAAACCCATCTCAAAATATTAGAATATTTCATTTTGAGTTTGAGTAAAACAGTATGAACACAGTGTATCTCTCGGTCTAGTTCAGTACACACAACCACAATCATTGGGAAGACTGCTGACTTGACTGTTGTCCAGAAGATGATCACTGATGGCCTCCACAAGGAGGGTAAGCCACAAAAGGTCATTGCTGAAAAGGGTGGCTGGAAAAGGTGCACAAGCAACAGGGATGGCCGCAGTCTTGAGAGGATTGTCAAGAAAAGTTGATTCAAGAACTTGGGAGAGCTTCACAAGGAGCAGACTGAGGCTGGTGTCAGTCTATCAAGACCCATCACGAAGAGACATCTTCAAGAAAGGGGATACAACTTTTGCATTCCTAATATCAAGCTACTCCTGAGCCAGAGACAATGTCAGAAGTGTCTTATCTGGGCTAAGGAGAGAAAGAAATGGACTGTTGCTCAGTGGTCCAAAGTCCTCTTTTCAGATGAAAGTACATTTTGCATTTAATTTGGAAATCACAGTTCTAGAGTCTGGAGGAAGAGTGGAGAGGCACAGAATCCAAGGTGTTTGAAGCCCAGTGTGAAGTTTCCATAGTCTGTGATGGTTTGGGGTGCCATGTCATCTGCTGGTGTTGGTCCACTGTATTTTATCAAGTCCAAAGTCAACACAGCCATCTACCAGGAGATTTTAGAGCACTTCATGCCTCCATCTGCTGACAAGCTTTTTGGAGATGCTGATTTCCTTTTCCAGCAGGACTTAGCACCTACCCACAGTGCCAAAACTACTACCAAATGGTTTGCTGACCATGATATTACTGTGTTTGATTGGCCAGCCAACTTGCCTGACCTGAACCCCATAGAGAATCTATGGGGTATTGTCAAGAGGAAGATGAGAAACACCCGACCCAAAAATACAGATACGCTGAAGGCCGCTATCAAAGCAACCTGGGCTTCAATAACACCTCAGCAGTGCCACAGACTGATCACCTCCATGCCACACCACATTGATACAGTAATTGATGGTAAAGGAGCCCCAACCAAGTATTGAGTGTATAAATGAATATACTTTTCAGAAGTTGGACATTTCTGTATTGTAAATCCTTTTTTTGATTGATCTTAGGGAATATTCTAATAATTTGAGATACTGGATTTCTGATTTTCATGAGCTATAAGCCATCTCATCTCATTATCTCTAGCCACTTTATCCTTCTACAGGGTCGCAGGCAAGCTGGAGCCTATCCCAGCTGACTACGGGCGAAAGGCGGGGTACACCCTGGACAAGTCGCCAGGTCATCACAGGGCTGACACATAGACACAGACAACCATTCACATTCCCATTCACACCTACGGTCAATTTAGAGTCACCAGTTAACCTAACCTGCATGTCTTTGGACTGTGGGGGAAACCGGAGCACCCAGAGGAAACCCACGCGGACACGGGGAGAACATGCAAACTCCACACAGAAAGGCCCTTGTCGGCCACGGGGCTCGAACCCGGACCTTCTTGCTGTGAGGTGACAGCGCTAACCACTACACTACCATGCCACCCGAGCTATAAGCCATAATCATCAAAATTAAAACAAAAAAGGCTTTAAATATTTCACTTTACATGTAATGAATATAGAACGAAAGTTTACCTTTTTGAATTAAATTATGAAAAAAAGGAACTTTATCAGGCGGCACGGTGGTGTAGTGGTTAGCGCTGTCGCCTCACAGCAAGAAGGTCCTGGGTTCGAGCCCCGGGGCCGGCGAGGGCCTTTCTGTGTGGAGTTTGCATGTTCTCCCCGTGTCTGCGTGGGTTTCCTCCGGGTGCTCCGGTTTCCCCCACAGTCCAAAGACATGCAGGTTAGGCTAACTGGTGACTCTAAATTGACCGTAGGTGTGAGTGTGAATGGTTGTCTGTGTCTATGTGTCAGCCCTGTGATGACCTGGCGACTTGTCCAGGGTGTACCCCGCCTTTCGCCCGTAGTCAGCTGGGATAGGCTCCAGCTTGCCTGCGACCCTGTAGAAGGATAAAGCGGCTAGAGATGATGAGATGAGATGAGGAACTTTATCATGGTATTCTAATTTTTTTGAGATGCACTAGTATGTGCGGCGGAAGACCGCTTTAGAAGAACAAACCAAGCCAACTCGAGAGACAGGAAATGTAGTCAGAAGCTAACGAGGGTCAGGAGATTGGCAAGACAGAGAGCGAGAAAACGAGGAAGTACTGGCAAGGGTCAGAAAGAAACAAGCCTTGGTATGAACTGGTGAATCAGGACGATACATCACAATGGGTGAGAGTGTGACTGGGGTTTATATGGGGAGAGAGGTGATTGTGGAAATGTGAGTCAGCTGTGAATCAGAAGGTGGGAGATAGAGGGCGCTGTGCGTGCTGGGAGTTGTAGTCCGAGCTGTCCATGTTTGTAGTTTGCTCATTTCCAGCGGGTTTACTGACAGAAGCTGCACCCCCACCCCCAGGAGCTACCTCCGGGAGCTATACTCTTTCGGGGACGTCCTCTACCTCTGGGTGCTGGGCATGGAAGTCCTGTTTCAGGAGATGGTCAAGGATGTCTTTGGACTTGACCCAACTTTGTTCTTCTGGTCTGTACTCTTCCCAATCCACCAGGTACTTGTTCTGGCCTCCTCTTCGTCTGGAGTCGAGGATCTTTTTGACCTGGTAGATGGGTTCCCCTTCTAGATTCAAAGAAGTGTGTTCTTGGGGAGGTGTATTGTCGGAAATAGGTCCTGGGATGGCAGGTTTGAGATTCAGGACGTGGAATGTGGGAGAGACTCGGCTGTGCGGTGGAAGTTCCAGACGGTACAAGACTTCATTGATGCATCACAGAACTTTGAATGGTTCGGTGTAGCATGGTTGAAGCTTTCTACAGGTGTTTGTCTCTCATAGATTCTTTGTGGCCACCCATACTCTATCGCCGGGAAAGAAGGTGTGAGTCTCTCCTCTGTGTCTATCAGTATGTCTTGTACTTGGCACAGACGACTTTTAGTGCCCTGTGAACTGGTGAGAAGGCTTTCCCCAAATTCGATCCCTTCAGGTTCATGGTCAAACACCTTCTTGAAGAGGGAGAGAAACTGCTCATGTGACCCCGTTGGTTTTCCAGCCCTGTTCCAGACAGCTGTAGCCCAGCGGCGTGCTTTGCCGATGAAGAGAGACAGAAACTTAGCAATTTTGTGCTCATCAGGTAAATCAGGCATGGTGGCAAAATACAACGAGCATTGCAACAAGAAGCCCTTACATGCGGTGGTGTCACCAGCGAACTTCTCTGGCGTGGGGAGTTGCAATGCCGGAGGAGGAGGTTCAGGGTGCACTAAGAGGGCCTGCGACATAAGTTGTAAGCTGCGTCATTCTGGTGTTCAAATCAGCAAGCATCTGTTGATGTTCTCCTAGCAGGTGCCCTTGTGCATTGAGAGCCGTCTGTTTAGAATCCCCCGCTACATCCATGCTGGCGAAGTATCCTGTGAGGACGCAGGCACTTATGGATGTATGTGCGGCAGAAGACAGCTTTAGAAGAGCAAACCAAGCCAAATCGAGAGACAGGAAACATAGTCAGAAGCTAGCGAGGGTCGGGCGATCGGCAAACAGAGTTACGAGGGCAAGTCAGAGAGCAAGAAAATGAGGACGTACTGGCAAGGGGCAGAAAGGCAGTCAGAAAGAAACAAGGCTTGGTATGAACTGGTGAATCAGGACGATACTTCGTAATGGGTGAGAGTGTGACTGGTGATTGTGGAAATGTGAGTCAGCTGTGAATCAGAAGGCGGGAGATAGAGGGCACTGTGTGTGCTGGGAGTTGTAGTCCGAGCTGTCCATGTTTGTAGTTTGCTCGTTTCCAGCGGGTTTACTGACAGTGTGAGGCTATTAATATCTATTCAGGTTGATCATATGTGCCTTTGTTTGGTGTATTTGTATTACTCATGGTCAGTTTGCTGGTAAAGAGTGTATGTTTCTTTTCTGTACAAGTCAAGTGTAGGTACTTTTATGTGCTCCAGCTTCCACACAGAAATGAAGACCATGGCTGCTGGACTTTGTACAAATAAATACGGTACTGAATGGTGTTCAGTGAAAGCAGGTTGTCTGATGTACTCACAGAGAAAACGGACCATGGAGGACTTGGGCTACGTTCACACTGCAGGCTGAAGTGACTCAAATCCGATCTTTTCGCCCATATGTGACCTGTATCCGATCTTTTATTGACAATATGAACGACACAGATCCGATTTTTTCAAATCCGACCCAGGCCGTTTGGATATGTGGTCCTAATTCCGATTCCTATCCACTCTTTCCATATGCGACTTCAGTCTGAACCGCCAGGTCGCATTCATCCAACTTACACGTCATCAACAAGCCACAAACGTCACTATTCTGCGCTGAAGTAGGCGGCGGGCCTCTCAAAAAAAGTTACAACAACATGGCGCATAATCACGGGCGCAGATAGAGGGCCCAGATTTAAATTCACCTCGCTCGGTCCCCCCCACTTATAGGGAGGAAAAAACATCTATGCTGTTTTTCTTTGCATAAGGCAAACCTCACGGAAAAATCAAAAGACTAATTACCATTCGGTTTATTGAGGTGCACAGCAGTACAGACGTAGTTGCAACAATTCACATAAAACAAAACAAAGACTGATATTCGGTTGGTTGAGCTGCGCAGACTGCACAGGTTGCGAGCTCGAGCTTGGTTGCTATGGTAACCCACAACAAGTTTGACAGGCATATCGGGGTTGGGGTTGGTTTGCTGGCAGCTTTGTCCCCCCCAGTTTTTTGTCCCCCCCAGTTCAAAAACCGTATCTGCGCCCCTGCGCATGACATCAATGCGAGGGACGCTTCGGGCTGTGAAGGTTCTGAATCTTCTCAATGGAAGGACGCAGAGGTTAGGGAGCTGATTTCCATTTGGGGGGATACAGCTATTCAAGCTAGATTGGATGGGTCATACCGCAACCGGGCGGTTTTACTTCCGTAAACACTGGCCATGCTCACTGCGTGTGACGTCGTTGTATCCTGCAATGCGCATGCGGAACACTTTTAGGTCGCTTTTCGTTCATACTGAGGATCACATACAAGTCGCATATATTTGTTAATGTGAACGACCTCACAAAAAAATCGGATTTCACAAAAAAATCGGAATTGAGCATTAAGCCTTGCAGTGTGAACGTAGCGTTATTGTGCAGCTTAGAATAACTTTCGTTATCATAGTACCGTCATGCCTGGGCTTTGTTTTTAAAGAACAACAAGTTTTTTCACCCCGTTTCTGATATGTGGACAGTTGGTAAAGGATGTGGCAAGACAAGTTTAAACAGAGTCACTGAAAATATTAATATGGGGCAATTTTCATGTACATACTTTTTATATGTATGTTTGTTTCATGTGTTTCAGAGCCAGCACAGCACTCAGATTGACATTTGAAGTGTGCAAGAAGCTGAAGAACCACATGGACATCCTGCCTAAAACTGGCTATATTCAGGCAAAGTCCAGCTTTCGTGCTCAGCTCAGATTCCTGCCCAGGTAACCACAAAGCTAAGCTTCTTTGAAATTGAAAACAAAGAAAAATTATCCTCACCTAGATCTTCATCTAAATTGTGAAATAGGTATATTATCAGTTTGAGGGGTTTGATTTGTAATGAACTGCCCATTGTCTTAGCCTCTGAGTGGCAATAAGTTCTTGAAGTTGGGTCAGAAGGGCTACAGGGAGCTGAAACATTGAAACGTTAAATAAAAAACATGTCTGTTGGGCCATCCCAAGCTGCTAGAACAACTTCAGTTCACCTTGGTCCAGAGGGATGAACACTATTTTTTCCCCTCAGCCAGTGTTTTGATGATGGTAGTGGAGAGCACTGTCTAACACATCCGTTCAGAAATCTCCCACTGATATGCAGTTGGGTTGAGATTTGGTGAGTGTGAAGACAATAGGATCATTCCATCATTTTTATACTCCTAAAACTATTCGGTGAGTCCTTATGCCCTGTGGATGGAGAAGTTGTCAGCCTGGGAGCTGATTGACTACTCTACTACTAGGCTATCAGCTCATATACCGTCAGTAGAGAAAAACAAAATGGCAGAGCGTGTTGCTGAACCAACCGAGGACGAAATAAAAACTCTACTCGAAAACAAAACCCCAAAAAGTACAAAAAAAACCAACAAAATATGGAATAAAAGTATTTGATGGTAAGAACGTATCTTTTTTAAAAAAAATTCTAGAATTATTATTATTATTATTATAGCACTTTTCACAAATTGCTACGGTCATTTTGCTGGTTTGTTTACATTCTAAGCAGAAATTTTGTCACACGTTTTGTATAAAGGTTTTATTTATTGAATTTGCAAAAAATAAAAATGCTCTGTTTCTCAAAATCCAGTGAATGTGGATAGAATAAAACAGTTATTCCACTCAATCTCATCGTACATGGCTTATAGCCGCTATCAGCTCGTGTACGACTCGATTGCGTAGGCAGCAATTAATGATAGAGGCAAAAATATTCATAACTAATTCAGGTACGTTACTATAAAGAGAAAATGTAAGGAGGCACCAACGTGCAGTAGGTTACACGTCCTCAGTGTTACACTTGCAAATAGAAAACTTTTATAAATTCTATTATAAAAGCAAGGCATTTTAAAAGAACAGCATTCCTGCTGCCTGTCCTCTCTTTCTGTCCTCCTTATCTATCCATCCTTGCTGTTCTTCACTCACTCCTCTTCCCCCATGCTCAAAACCCAGTTGTAAGATTTGATTTGTCTTACTTGATTGCTTATATAACTCGTTGCAGTTTTGTCATTTTCACTGTGACCAGTACAAGTACTTTCTTCTTACCACATGTAAGATTGTGATCAATTATTTTAAAAAAAAAAAACAAAAAACTGTTTTCTAGGGGTTTTTTTTTTGTATGAACATGTAGTTGATGAATAATCTCTGCTTGTGTCCACAATCTCAGCGAGGTTGTTCTATTCATGTGACTCACCATTATCCAGCATCCTGCAGAAGGTGCAGTTAGAACCGATTTCATGCTGTGCTTTGTCTGTCTGCTGTAAATATAGAAAAACCCATTTATTCTATCCACGTTCACTGGATATAAGCAATCGTGCGCTCTGATTGGCTACTCTACTACTAGGATATCAGCTCATATACTGTGAGTAGAGAAAACCAAAATGGCCGAGCGTGTTGCTGAACCAACCGGGGACAAAATAAAAACTCCACTCGAAAACAAAACCCCAGAAATGATCAAGTATTTAAAAGAAACAGAAATAGCAAAAACAATATGGGTCTGTCTCAGAAACTGGGTACTGTGGGGCTACCCCACTAAATATACTCACAGTCAATAAACTATACGGTTTTGAATGGTGATGTTGGTTTTAATTTGGAATAAAATGATGAAAGAAATAATCCAGATAAAACTAAATCTTTGATGTGAATACTCTATTCAGAATTTGGCAAAAAATTCTGCAAATTTGTGGAAAAATGGCGGCTTGATCTGGGACATGATAAATGGCTGACTACATCGCATTCCTTTAAAAAGGTTGTAGTCCACTGAAAAGTCTACAGTTATCACTAATTGTATTTTAAGTTGTAACTTTATACACCTAAGGATCGGTGCGCTCACAGAATAATCATAACTGTAATAAAACATCATGCAAAATATTTGATCACTGTCGTAACTCCATTTTCCGCAGACCCAAAACCAATACGATCGTGTGTTTTGATCTAAACGGAAAGCCTCAGGGTCAAGGTCACTACCTCACCAAAAGTAGTAACTTAAAATCACTACGCCATATAAAAATTTAATTATAAATCTGTGATTTTGTTTTTTAAAACGAAAGCTGAAAGTTAGTTACAGAATATGTTTCTTACAGAATATGTTACGATGGTAGCTGGTCTTGTATGAATTTCTGAGCTATAAAATGAGTTGTGGTCTATTTTTTACCGTAGCGTGTTATTTGTGTGCGGGGAAGGACACACATTAACAATTTGCATGTGTAGAATGGAATTTTCCACTACAACAGTTAGAAGTTGATCGTGCTTCCATTTGCGGTCTTTCTGTTACGCGGGTGATCTGTTCGGACGTTATCACTGAAAAGGTGAGTTTTGACAGTTTTATTTTGTTTTAGTCTTGCAGTATAAGGCAATAGAATGTTTCTTTTTCATCTTACTTTCATATTTCGTAGTGTTTGCATATTTTTGGCCAATATTTTGCAACCATGGTCAATTTAGATTGAACTTTTGATAGACTCTACGGCCAGTCATTTTGCCCCGCCCCCGCCTCACGCTCCGTGCGCGGTGCGGTAGTGATGTCCCGTTGTTCGCGCACCGCAGCAGAGACCTGCGCGACCTTCAGCCGGTACAGTCGCTGTTCTTTTACCACCGCTGTTATTCTCATCTTTCCGGCGTGTTCTTGATTTTTCCATTGTGTCCTATTTCGCCATATCAAATACCCAAAATATATCATATTATTCATATTTAAGTGAATAATCAATTCAGTCATCATAACTTGGCATTTTTAACCCAAGCAATCAAAAAGAGGAAATGTATTCAATATTTTTACTCCTCTGTGAAGGAGGGGCTTTAATTCTTCATGATGTAGTTATTTTATATGTAAATCAATTTTACAAAAGCATTTGAATTGTAATAAAAAAAAAAAATTTCACAGTGGAGGCCAGATAAAGCAAGATACTATCTTTATTCTTATTAAACATGACAAAAGAAACATTGAGTGTTGGGTAAATGCAAAAAAAAAATAGTAAAATTAGAAAATTTATTTTTTGACCATAAGGTCCCAAATGAGAGACCAGTTTCTGAGACGGACCCAGATAGGTTTTTCCCCCAGTATCTCATGTTCTACACTCCAGCCCAGTTGGTTGCGATAAGGCACCTTTAAGTTGGTTTGCCAACTTCCAAAAAAAACCCTAAAGAAGAAGAAAACCCCAAAAAATACAAAAAAGCAACAAAATATGGAATAATAGTATCTGATGATAAGAACTTTTTTTTGAAGAATTATCATAGCATTTTTCACAAATTGCTAGTGTCATTTCGCCGATTTGTTTTCATTCTAAGCGGAAATGATTTTGTCGGACGTTTTGTATAAAGTTTTTATTTATCGAATTTACAAAAAATAAAAATGCTCTGTTTCTCAAAATCCAGTGAATGTGGGTAGAATAAAGCAGTTATTCCACTCGATCTCGTTGTACATAGCTTATAGGCAACTCAGTGCTACAAGCCTCGTCGGCTATCAGCTCATGTACGACTGGATTTCGTGGAATAACTGTTAAATAGACATGAAAAATATGATGTATTTGGTGGGATGAATGGATAGTAAAATGCATTATAAAGGGTTCGAATACAGTCACAAAAGTTTACAAGACTCTGTATGAAAATGTATTCGGGTTAAGGTTGGGGTTCCTGACAGTCAGTGTTCCTACCTTATGACTTTGTTTCTATGAAATCGGACCAGATCAGCCTCACTTGTTTAAATTTGTAGGTTGTTTTCATGAGATTGTAGAGCCATATTTCCATTCTATTAGCTGGACTCCATGATATAAAGCAAACCACATCAGGTTAGCATGAGCATTCAAAATGATAAGTAAAAGAGCCTGGAGAAACGAGTCATTTCTACTGTAGTGGTTAAAAAAAAAAAATTATTTGTTCCCCCAAGCACAAAACTCTCCATAATCTCTTGGTAAAGTTTGTTTTCAGTTTTTCAGTGATCCTCCAACTGCTCTCTCAACTCCTCAAACTCGGGTGTGTGCAGCTCCTTCAAGATGACACTTTGAAAACTGGGCAGTATACTGTAGCTGCAGGCAACCGATATGTTTCATAGTTAAATCGGATTAAATAATGGCTTCGCATATGGTATAGAAGAAGCGTACTTGTTCTGATGCGTAGAATGCTTCTACTGTTGTTGAGAAGGCTAGTAGAAAACCAACTGTAATATTAATAAATCTTAAAGGACTGCTCTGTGAATATTTCAGACTCGTGAGATCTCTTGTGGATGGACTCTAATTTAAAGATGAAAATAAGTACTATACAACAAATTATTAATAAAGTATCATGAAGGTATAATTTTCATTTCATTTGAGATGTGTTTCACAGATATTTCCTGAATACTATCAAATATATGGCCATACATAGGACGACAGGATGAAAGAAATCTGTCTTCAGGAGAATTTGTCTTTAAGATAGTTTCATGGACCGGGATTAGGTAGTAGGGTTTTGTTTTTTGTTTTTTTAAATAATGCAAAAGGAATCGTATTGATCATTTGGATGGTAGCGTGGGGTGCTTTCATATCACAAGCCAGAACCATGCTACAAGCCTGTTTTTTTTTCCGACAGATGGGCCATGTGACGCCCCGCAAGGCTTTTCCGCAGCATCATGCCAAGCTAATTCAGGAGTGACGCTCCCACTGAGACTCCATTAACCGAGAACAAGCGATTCCTTAAATAAATCGGCGCTAGTGTGGGATTGATAACACCAGTGTAGCACTCTCAGATGGTAGCATGGATGGGGTAAATGGCACATAAAGCCTAGGCTGGGGATGCCGAAATGTAGTTGTCACATTAACTCATGCTTGCACTTTAGCATTACCAAAAACACACCATCATTTATTATCCTTTAATCGGATTTGCCTTGTTTTTGTTTTGCCTTAAGTAGGATGCATGAGGTACAGAAGGTTTAATATCCACTTCATTACCCAGCTGTAGAGTTCAGGGATTTTTTTTTTTTTTTTAAGAAATTTCAATTTATGAATATTTTAACTTCATATAGCTCCCCTACTGGAGGAGATTGTGTTTGGGGGGGTTGTTTGTTTGTTTTTAACTTATTGTTTATTGATCATAGACATTCAGAAACACGAAATTGGAGTTATTAAAATGACAAGATTTTTTTTTTTTTAAATCCACAACATATACTCACACATACAGACAGTAGCGAAACAAAACATGACGAAACAAAATGGGAAAACGAAGAAGAAAAAAGGGGGGATCATGATTTGCTCTCTGGCCTCAAAACATTATTCACAAGACCGGGCTCCATGTCTTCGAGAGTTTCTCCCTCTGGAGCCTCAACTTGTGAGTTATGTGATCCATTCTGTAAAGTTCCCATACCCACGCCTTCCACAACTGAAATGTTGGGACAATGGGCAGAGGAGAATGTTTTGAATACAATCAGATCTATTTGAGAGAAGATTCACTGATACAAAAGGCAGAGCCTTAGTTTCTGCTTAATGCTTCGGCTTAACGTGCAGGATTACATCATGCTTTATCGCTCGGGTGTGTTTGGATCATACTGTACTGTTAAATGCTGGAGCTCATGCGAGAAAAAAAGCTGCGTTTTATTCGCCTTGTGTGAATTTGGACTTTGCAGCACTTGTAGCCCTGCTCATTATATTAGGAGGTTTTGTATAATTAAAGGGGCATTCACAACATTTAAGATCAGTGATTTGACAACCTGCAAAAAAAAAAAAATTTCCAAAGGAAAAACTGGCCAATAATTTCATGCAACTCTGGCTACAGAGAGAGAGAGAGAGAGAGCAATTTCTTGTTTATATGAAGCATTTACTCCTTGAAAGTAGAAGAATAGTACTGCATACAGTAATACAATGTGTTTACACAATTTCTATACAAAGAATAGAGACTTGCATCTATTTTAACTGAATTTTATAATTTTGCTCATATGTTAAATTTGGCTACTTTTCATTAAAAAAAAAACCCTTATTGAGCGCTTGAACCTGTTTTGGTGTTTGACCTTTAGTAGCTTGTATACTCTACATGGTGTTTAATTTAGGCATATTATGAGTGAGCAGAGCTTATTGTATTACATAATCTGACATTTGACTGCATGTCCCTCTCTAAATCCCACTCCACTGTGCCTTACACCCACAATCACCATGGTTACCATGCTTTCATGGTAGAGCCCTCAGACTACATGGAACTACTAATGTAACTCTTGTTTCGCTCTATTTATTTCTCTCTCCCTCGCTCTCCATATATTCCCGTCTCTTACAGTCTCCTTCTTTCTTGCTCCCTTGTTCCCTCCCTCCCTCCCTGTCAGCTTTAATCTCTGCTCCAGGTCATCACGTCCATGTTAGAATATTAGTAAATATTCCAGCATGCCTGACGTTCAGCAGGAACGAAAGCAGGAATTCTCTGACAAACAGAAGTATTGTCGTGAATTTTACTGAATGTGTTACAGCTTAAAAAAAAAAGCCAAGACGTACAGACATCACGTTTAAACCAATCAAACCTTATTTATGTCGCACCTTACAAACAAATCAAATTGCAATTCAGACTGCTTTTACGAGCAATTGGCAGAATGTAAGATGTTAAAATAAATGTAGAAACTGATATACACAACCAATTTAATGCGACAATAATTTAAAGATTAAAATAAAATACAAGCAATAAAAATCTGAAAATTACACAAATTGGTTACGGCAAAACGAAAAAATTTTAATAAAATAAACAGGAATTTAAAAATTTTAAAATGATCAACAATAAAAGTTAAAAATAGGGATATTAAAAAAAAAAGCATAAATACTGTAGCATAAATGATTGTAAAAATTTTAATACTGAACATGTGGGTTTCTAGTTTACATTTAAAAATATCAATATATCCACTTCCTTTCATATCCACTGGAAGGCTGTTCCAGTAGCTTGGAGCATAGTGGCTGAAAGCAGCGTCACCACATGTTTTTGTTCTGCTTTGTGGAACAGCTAAAAGAGAAGAACCGGAGGATCTGAGGGACCTTTCTGGTTCATAAAGCAAAAGCGTTTCTAAGGGGTAGCCTATTGCAAGACCATGGAGTGCCTTATAAACTAATGAAAGAATTTTTAAAATCAGTACGAAACCTAACAGATAATGTTATAGGCATCAAGTTTAAGCAACAGCACTGGTGACAAAGCAAGTCTACCTTTAATTCTGGTCGTTTCAGCAGTCCATTTACATAATGTTTATTTGTGTCCTGTCCTTCATGTCTTTTTGATAGATGTAGCCTGCCAGAGGACGCCAAGTCCTTCTTTGACCAGGACACAGGAGTCCTGGAGGTACCTCTGAATATACAGGTGGCTAATCAGGTAGGTGCAAATAAGTCAAAAATAGCTCATGGCTGCCTTCTCTCTCTCTCTCTCTCTCTCTCTCTCTCTCTCTCTAGATGTTGGCCTCCCCTCAGTGAACTAGCATTTACCCCACTGTATTACTTTGATAAGAGGCCATATTTATTTGTTATGCATTGTCTTTTATAACACTAAGTATTTTATAACTACATATCGAGTAATATAGCATCATCAGTAAAAATGCAGGGCTAACTTCCATAATCCCCCGTCCTGGATTCTGGTTAACTTTCCCTTTCCAAAAAAAGCCCCCCTCCACTACTCCATCCTTGGCGAACAGGATCTAACATCATCCGCTTGTCCTATCACCCACTCAGAATTTAGCTTCCAGGCCAGGACTCATGCTGAGCTCAAACCTGTGTTCCTGACCAAAACATTGCCCATGGCAAATCCTCAAAAACCATACACATAGATACACATGCTCTCTCTCTCTCTCTCTCTCTCTCTCTCTCTCTCTCACACACTCACACACGTGCATGCGCACACAAACAAACAAATACATACACACACTGTCTTTATAAGGACCTTCTATTAAGGCCCGGTCCCACAATACCGATAACTGTGTAACTATAACGAGAACTATAAATAAATCGGTCCCCTGCAGTTCCCTGAAAAATTGCTTCTGGAGCAATTTTTCCAGGTCTGGACCTGATCCGATAAAACATCTGACCAATCAGGTAATTGTTTACACGCGACATTTGTCTGAGCACGTGCTGTTTTCCCCGGGCATCTTTGTACATCCTTGTTGCATCATGAAGTCACGGAATACGGATTCACGGAAAATAAAAAATCTAATCCAACGCATGGATCTTTTATTCACAGATATGTGAATTTTCCATGAAATATCAATAGTAAATTAGTAAACATATATAAATGCCGGCAAGATATTTTAATTATGAACTTTGGCAGCCCAAACATTTAATTGTTTTAGACTTCTTACTTTTTTATCCATGATGCATCATCTGTACGAAATACGTAACCAATTGTAATCTACCGAAATGTCTGTTACCAGTCCGTAAATTATTAGCATCCGTGATTAAAATCTGTAACCACTCCGTATTTTGTAGCCTTTTTTTTTTATTGTATTTCTGTAGTCTGTGACCTATCTGTATTATATCAACCACTGGCGTATGCGCATGGGTTGTTTTGAAGTTCAAGCTGTACAGTTTGACCTGGAATAATGTGCAAGTACTTGGAAAATCTTCCATGACCATTTCTAAGTCGCATGTATTTATTTACCTGAGTGGCAGGACCAACCGGTATTATAGTTGTGGTGTGACTTGTATAGGTATATGTATAGGTTATAGGTATAGTTTTAGTTATCAGTGTTGTGGGACCGGGCCCTTAGGACCTTAATAGGAGCTTCTACTCTTTGTGAGCCAAACTACCGGGTCATTCTCGGGACAATTGACACTATTCTATCCTTTTGAAGACATTTGTCTCCCCAAAAGATATTCCTTCAGTTGGTGTCTTGATGGTGGTGGTACAGAGCACTACGTAGTACATCAGTTCAAAATCTCCTACTGGTGTTCAGTTGCGTTGGTTGTAAAAGCCATAGGATATGATTACATCGTTTTCATCCTCATTAAATGATTCAGTGAGCCCTCGTGCCCTGTCGACGTAGGCGAGGTCACCCTGGAAGAGACTACACCCGTCAGGATAGAACTGTTCCATCATAAAATGAAGGTGATCAGTCAGAGTAGCTTAATATTGTATTGATTTGCAATGACTCACCAGTTTGGCTCACTGTGTTTTTGTCTTTTAATTTGTCACCCATCTGTTTGTCACAATTCCTACCTTATTGACCTTCTGACTCAAGCCAACATCTATAAAATGCATACAAGTGCTCACAAGCGTATTGAAGCCACAGCACTGTCATGCTCAAAATAAACACAAATGCAAATACACACACAGCTTCTCACTCTCTCTTTGTCTCCCTCCTTTTCTACCAATCCATAAATAAATGCTAGTGTGTATAAAAAAAAAGAGGATAGTGAAGTAGAAATTTGACAGAAGCCAAAGAAATTTTACTGTCACATCTGTTTTATTTAAGAATGCAATGCAACCTTTTGTTCAGCTGTACATTTCTGAGAATTATCTATGGATATCTTTTTGCCAGTCAACATTCACCACTAGCATGTGCTTCCAAGGCTCATTTCATCCTCTGCTTTACCCGTCTTCGAATTTTGCTTTTGGAATGAGCTCTAACGTTTGGCACAATGCATAAAATAATAAGGCTAATTAGGATGATTTCCAATAGGTGAAACCTGTTCCCTTCACTGTCCATGCGGTTGTGAGTACCTCTGATTTGAAGTTTGACCACAGTGAGGTGGATTTTGGGCACTGCACCGTTTTCGAGTCTGTTCAGACCACTGTGTGTCTCAGCAACCTCTCTTTATTGCCACAGGACTTCGGTTTTGTGGGCATTCCTAAGGTGAGTACGGAATACTAATCAAATATGCCATGTATGCATGTTTTATTTATAGAGATTTAGTAACTACACGTCTGCAAGAAAAAAATATCTGTGAACAAAAGAGATAATTATGATTATGAATACTGGTTCGAAAATGCATCAGCTGTGCTGCTGCTTTATTCGAGCACATCGGAAATAGGGCTACACTCATTTTCACTGATAGACCAGCCTGAAGGCATCACTAATATGAAGCATTTTACACAGTCTCTATTTCTGGCTCCGTGAAATCCCACACTGAAAGCACTTTAAAGACTTTTTGAGGAAATGAGTTCTAGTTTTAGACACCACATATCCATGGTCTGTTAGCCACATATCATATGATCTGTTACTGAACTGACAGCAATAAAACACTATTAACACTTGGTGTAATTCAAAAAATATTGCAATATATGACATAACAGAACAATCATTTTCATCAAGCTTATATGTAAAATATTTGTACCATAGTGTAATAGAAATGTCCCACTATTTACAACTCTAATTCCAAAAAAGTTGGGACACTGTGTAAATAAAAACAGAATGCGATAATTTGCAAATCATGGAAACTCTATGTTTCATTGAAAATAGTACAAAGGCAACATATCAGATGTTGAAACTGAGAAATTTTATTCTTGTTTGAAAATTACATGCTCATTTTGAATTTGATGTCAGCAGCACGTTTCCAAAAAAAAAAAAAGTTGAAACAGGGGCATGTTTACCACTGTGTTGCATCACCTCTACTTTTAACAACACTCTCTAAACGTTTGGGAACTGAGGAGACCAATTGCTGTAGTTTTGAAAGAGAAATGTTGTCCCATTCTTGCCCAATATACAATTTCAGTTGCTTAATAGTTTGGGGTCTCCGTTGTTGTATTTTGTGCTTCATAATGCACCAAATGTTTTAAATAGGAGACAGGTCTGGACTGCAGGCAGGCCAGTTTAGCACCCAGACTCTCTTACTACAGAGCCATGCCGTTTAATATGTGCAGAAAGCGGTTTGGCATTGTCTGGCTGAAAGAAGGAAGGCCTTTCCTGAAAAAGATTTTGTCTGGATGTCAGCATATTGCTCTGAAACGTGTATATATCATTCAGCATTAATGATACCTTCCCAGATGTACAAGCTACTCATGTCGTGCACTAATGCCCCCTCATACCATGACAGATGCTGGCTTTTGAACTGTGCACTCATAACAAGCCGGATGGTCCCTCTCCTCTTTAGCCTGGAGGATGTAGATGTTCATGATTTCTAAAAATAATTTCTACTTTTGATTCGTCAGACCTTGGGACAATTTTCCACTTCGCCTCAGTCCATAAAAGAGCTCGGGCCCAGAGAAGGTGGCGGTGTTTCTGGATATTGTTTATATCTGGTTTTAACTTGCATTTGTGGATGCAGCAATGAACTGTTTTCACATATGATGGTTTTCTGAAGTGTTCCTGAGCCCATACAGTGATTTCCACTACAGACACGAGTCTGCTTTTAATGCAGTGTCACCTGAGGGCCTGAAGATCACAGGCATCCAGTGTCAGTTTTCAGCCTTGTGTCTTGCATACAGAGATTTCTCCAGATTCTTTGAATCTTTTAATGATCTTATGTACCACAGCTGATGTGATCCCCAAATTCTTTGCAGTATTACACCGAGGAACGTTATTCTTAAATTGTTGCACTGTTTGCCCATGCAGTCTTTCACAGATCGGTGAACCCCTCCTCATCTTTACTTCTGAGAAATACCCAATCATGTTACTGACCTGTTGCCAATTAACCAAATTAGGTTTTTTTTTTAGCATTACACAACTTTTTCAGTCTTTTGTTGCCCCTGTCCCAACTTTTCTGAAGCATGGTGCTGACATCAAATTCAAAATGAACATATATTTTTCAATAAACAATACAATTTCTCAGTTTCAACATTTGATATGTTGTCTTTGTACTATTTTCAATGAACTATAAGGTTTCCATTATTTGCAAATTATTGCATTCTGTTATTATTTATGTTTTGCACAGTGTCCCAACTTTTCTGGGATTGGGTTGTACTCTCTCAACTGTACATTTGTGCGACCTTTATCATTAAGTTACTGTATAATAGACATTTAGCTCCATATTCAGAATTGAGTTAGGCACCGGTAGGAGGAATTAATACCGAAATTGATTATATTCGTATTCAGAGCTCAGACTACAGATTGGCGTGTTATCCGGGCAGCATGATGTTTGTGCATGCAGGGTGGTACAGCATTTATGTCAGGCAGTGGAGATGGTGACAGTTACAGGTTCAGAGTTTTATTCATACAGCAGGCAAACAAATCCAAAATGTAAGGCAAAATCAAAGTCAGGATACCGGCAGTAATCAGGAGATGTGCAATCAGAGGAACTGTAACCAGAAAACATGATGGCAAGATAAAGGCTTGGTATCAACAGGTAAGAAACACTGAGAGTATACTTTGAAATGTAGTGTTGGAATGAGTGTCCTTTTATACTGTTGGCATGATTGTGTAAGTGAGTCCAGTTGTGTGACACCAGTAGGACGATGAATGTGAATGTGATAGTTTGTAATGGCTGTTGGATGTTAGAAGCAATACCAATTCCAGTGTTGACATGCCAGTTTGTCAGATGCTCTTATCCAGATTGACTTACAGAAGTGTTTTTAATTTCCATAAAAACTTTTCCTCAGGTTAGTAAAATAGCACAGGGTCTAAAGGTGATGATAGTTGGGGCAACTTTTTGAGCAGTGTTGCCAGGCAACTAGGTGAGACACGGCAACTAATTAGGGCAACAGACAATTGGCAACAACCAATCAGATAAGCCCCTCCTAGAACTGGCACTTTATTGTGGTGAAGGGGTTTGTGTGCTTGAATGATCCTAGGAGCTATGTTGTCGGGAGCATTACGCCCCTGTCAGTGTCTCCCAAGGCAGACAGGTCCTAGGTGACAGGCCAGACCAAGAGCAGTTCACCAAAACCCTTATGGATAATAATCGATCAAGGACCGTGACGTCACCTGGTATGGCACAGCTGGGGCCCCACCCTGGAGCCAGGCCCGGGGTTGGAGCTCGTATGCGAGCGCTTGGTGGCCGGGCCTTTGCCCATGGGGCCTGGCCAAGCTCAGCCCGAAGCGGTGACGTGGGCCCGACCTCCTGTGGGTTCACCACCCACAGAGGTAGCCGTAGGGGGCCGGTGCAGTGTGGATTGGGCGGCAGTCGAAGGCAGGGGCCTCAACGACCTGATCCCCGAACACAGTGGCTGGCTGTTGGGACATGGAATGTCACTTCGCTGGGGGGGGAAAGAGCCTGAGCTTGTGCGGGAGGTTGAGAGGTACCGGCTAGAGATAGTGGGGCTCACCTCCACGCACAACTTGGGCTCCGGAACCTAGCTCCTCGAGAGGGGCTGGACTCTCCACTTCTCTGCAGTCGCCCATGGTGAGCAGCGGCGGGCTGGTGTGGGCTTGCTTATAGCTCCCCAGCTCAGCCGCCATGTGTTGGAGTTTACCCCAGTGAACGAGAGGGTCAGCTCTCTGCGCCTTCGGATCGGGGAGAGGGCTCTTGCTGTTGTTTGTGCCTACGGGCCGAATAGCAGCATAGAGTATCCGGCCTTCTTGGAGTCCCTGGGAGAGGTACTGAGAGGTGCTCAGACTGGGGACTCCATTGTTCTACTGGGGGACTTCAACGCTCACGTGGGCGACGACAGTGACACCTGGAGGGGTGTGATTGGGAGGAATGGCCTCCCCGATCTGAACCCGAGTGGTGTTTTGTTATTGGACTTCTGTGCTAGTCACGGTTTGTCCATAACAAACACCATGTTCGAGCATAGGGGTGTCCATAAGTGCACGTGGCACCAGGACACCTTAGGTCAGAGGTCGATAATCGATTTTGTTGTCGTTTCATCGGCTCTCCGACCCTATGTCTTGGACACTCGGGTGAAGAGAGGGGCTGAGCTGTCAACTGATCACCACCTGGTGGTGAGTTGGATCCGCTGGCGGAGGAGGAAGCCGGACAGACCTGGCAGGCCCAAACGTATGGTGAGGGTCTGCTGGGAACGTCTGGCCGAGCACTCTGTCGGGGAGGTCTTTAACTCCCACCTCCGGGAGAGCTTCTCCCAGCTTCTGAGGGAGGTGGAGGACATTGAGTCTGAGTGGACCATGTTCTCTACCTCCATTGTAGACGCGGCTGTTTGGAGCTGTGGCCGCAAGGTCTCCAGTGCCTGTCGTGGCAGCAATCCTCGAACCCGGTGGTGGACACCAGAAGTAAGGGATGCCGTCAAGCTGAAGAAGGAGTCCTATCGGGCCATGTTGACCTCCGGGACTCCTGAGGCAGCTGACGGGTATCGGCAGGCCAGGCATGCCACAGCTTGAGCAGTTGCGGAGGCAAAAACTCTGAACTGGGAGGAGTTCGGTGAGGCCATGGAAGAGGACTATCGGTCGGCCTTGAAGAAATTCTGGCAAACCGTTCGGCGCCTCAGGAGGGGGAAGCAGTACTCTGCCAACACTTACAGTGTGGGTGGGGAGCTGTTGACTTCGACTGGGGACATTGTCGGGTGGTGGAAGGAATACTTCGAGGATCTCCTCAATCCCACCGTCACATCTTCCATTGAGGAAGCGGAGGCTGATGACTCAGAGGTGGACTCGTCCATTACCCAAGCCGAAGTCACTGAGGTGGTTTGCAAGCTCCTCGGTGGCAAGGCACCGGGGGTGGATGAGATCCGTCCTGAGTATCTCAAGTCTCTGGATGTTGTGGGGCTGTCTTGGCTGACACGCCTCTGCAACATCGCGTGGCAGTCGGGGACAGTGTCTCTGGAGTGGCAGACTGGGGTGGTGGTCCCTCTTTTTAAGAAAGGGGACCGGAGAGTGTGCTCCAATTATAGGGCAATCACACTTCTCAGCCTCCCCGGGAAGGTTTACTCCAGGGTACTGGAGAGGAGAATTCAGCCAATAGTCGAACCTCGGATCCAGGAGGAACAATGCAGTTTTTGTCCTGGTTTAGGAACACTGGACCAGCTCTATATCCTTCATAGGGTGCTCGAGGGTTCATGGGAGTTTGCCCAACCAGTCCACATGTGCTTTGTGGATCTGGAGAAGGCATTCGACCATGTCCCTCATGGTATTCTGTGGGGGGTGCTTTGGGAGCATGGGGTTCGGGGCTCTTTGCTAAGGGCTGTCCGGTCCCTGTACGAACGGAGCAGGAGTCTGGTTCGCATTGCCAGCAGTAAGTCAGACCTGTTCCTAGTGCATGTTGGACTCCGGCAGGGCTGCCCTTTGTCACTGGTTCTGTTCATAATTTTTATGGACAGAATTTCTAGGCGCAGCCAGGGGCCGGAAGGAATCCTGTTTGGGAACCACAGGATTTCATCTCTGCTTTTTGCAGATGATGTTGTTCTGTTGGCTTCTTCAAACCAGGACCTTCAGCATGCACTGGGGTGGTTTTCAGTCGAGTGTGAAGCGGCTGGGATGAGAATCAGCACCTCCGAGGCCATGGTTCTCGACCGGAAAAGGGTGGCTTGCCCTCTCCAGGTTGGTGGAGAAGTCCTGCCTCAAGTGGAGGAGTTTAAGTATCTCGGGATCTTGTTCACGAGTGAGGGAAGGATAGAGCGTGGGATCGACAGGTGGATTGGTGCAGCCTCCGCAGTGATGCGGTCGCTTTACCGGTCCGTTCTGGTGAAGAAGGAGCTGAGCCAAAAGGCGAAGCTCTCGATTTACTGGTCGATCTACGTTCCGACTCTCACCTATGGTCATGAGCTTTGGTTAATGACCGAAAAAACAAGATCGTGGATACAAGCGGCCGAAATGAGTTTCCTTCGCAGGGTGGCTGGGCACTCCCTTAGAAATAGGGTGAGAATCACAGTCACTCGGGAGGAGCTCGGAGTAGAGCCACTGCTCCTCCACATTGAGAGGAATCAGCTGAGATGGCTCGGGCATCTCTTTCGGATGCCTCCTGGACGCCTCCCTGGGGAGGTGTTCCAGGCATGTCACCCCGGGAGGAGGCCCTGGGGAAGACCCAGGACACTCTGGAGGGACTATGTCTCTCGGCTGGCCTGGGAACACCTCGGTGTTCTTCCCGAGGAGCTGGCCGCGGTGTCTGAGGAAAGGGAAGTTTGGGCTTCCATGCTCAGACTGCTGCCTCCGCGACCCGGCCCCGGATAAGCGGATGAAGACGAGACAAGACAATCAGATAAGAGCAAATCTATTGCCAGGGAGACAGACACCGCAGAGATGGACACTAAAACATCTGCAGCTGTCACTTTCGTCTTGGCTTCAGTCTTTATTTCGCTTCTGGAACAAACCTGAATACACAGCTAGCAATAATTTTAAGCTAACTATGTTAGCAAAAACTACCGCTAGTTAGCTAAATCCCATTCAATGTCTCTGGAGCAGTGGTTAGCTAACGGCAGTTTACACTTGGCTGAAAAAAAATCGATGTCTTAATTACAACCTAAGCACATAAAAATAAATGTCTGTTGGTTTTCTAAGCCTTTGATGAGGTAAAGTCACCACTTTGGGTTTACACACAACAGCTTACCAGCATAAAAAGATATTAGTTGTCTCTCATTTTCTTCGCTCCACTGCAATTGAGACGCCGCCATCTTTGTTGAAAATTTCAGAAGCTCTCAGGTGGTCATATGATTTGCTGATAATGCTCTGATTGGGTGATCTTAAAAAGTTGCCCAAAATGATCAAAATCGTTTAGATAGAAATGATGCTGCCCAGTCTCAATGGGAAAGTGTCGAAGCGCAGTTGCTCAGCAACATTGCCCAAAAAGTTGCCCTGTGTATCATTACCTAAAGAATATTATCAACCAAAAATCCAGTTAGGTAGGAGTTAGTACAGCCAAAAAAAAAAACAAAAAAACCCCAAAACTCATTTGTTAAATGAGTGCCCATTTAATGTTTGGTGAAAAGTTAACTCTTCAGTCTTCATAAATATGAAACTACTTATTAATTAATTGTATGAACCACAGTGCAGATTTTTATTCACAAGGAGATTAGAGGTGTCAGAATCTTAATTAGAAACACTACTCTCAATCTCAATGATGAATTTTTTTAAATTTATGAATAAAATTAGGAAGTATACTTACTTCCTGAGCTGTAACTGGAGCAGATGAGTGCTTGGTCAGCTTATCCTTTAAACAGTGGGCACATTTTTTTCTTTTCTGAAGAGCACAGTGAATTAAAAAGCGCTCTCATTTTATTAATTCAACAAATCAAAATATAAAATTTAAATAGTGATAAAATAACCTACATCCCGCATATGTATTATTTCTCACATAGTAGATACAATTTTCTGTACTTCATTGCGAAAAATAATAGAATTCACTTGATCAAGTGCTATTTTTTAAGCTTCTGAATAATGAGCATGGAGGCCATGTTGTTAAATTAAACCACATTTGCAGTCTTAATAGGCTTTTTTATTTTATTTTATTTTTTCAAGTCTCTTTATATCATGTCACATTTTGCTGTAGAAAAAAATAATTTTTTTAAAGCTCTTGCTGTTCTGTCTCCAACCCTGTGACAATTTTATGCTCGGGCAATGAGAAGCTGGGAGACAAGCATGACAGTTCAAGTTTTGTTTTATTTTTTCCGTAATGCACTTTTCAGTGCCTTCACCACACGCGCACACACAAACACAACCACACATTGGGGAATACAGCGCTCATTCGTGTGTCTGTCTCTCTCTCTCTCTCTGTCTCTTTCTTTCTCTTGTTACTGGCCATCTGAAAGACACATTAATAGACAGCCAGTAATTTGACATGGGTCTAATTCATCGCATGTTACCTGCTGGTCAAACCTGGCTCCTCACCGTTCACAGCCAACGCTTTACCACACCCTCACTGCCACAAACCTCAAATCAGAAAAATGTGGGATGATCTGGAAAATGCTAATTAAAAAAAGAAAGCAGCGATTTCTAAATTTACTTTGATTTGTATTTCATTGCAGACAGTATGAACCAAAGATATATTTCATGTTTTGTCTGGTCAACTTCTTTTAATTTCTTAATATACATCCATTCCTGCGTTTCAGGCCTGCAACACATTCCAAACAAAGTTGGAATGGGGGGGATTTAGGGCTAGTAAAATAACAATTAAATAATGTTATGATTTGAAACAGGTGATGTCAGCAGGTTATTGTAATCATGATTTGGTAAACAAAACAAAAAAAAAATCAGTATCCAGGAAAGGCCTAGTCTTTGAGGAGCAAAGAGGATCTCCAGTTTGTCGACAGATGCATGAGAAAATTATTTAAATTTTTAAAAACAATGTTCCTCAAAGAAAGCTAGGAAGGGATTTGGATTATATCAGCCTGTACGGTGCACAATATCATTAAATGATTCAAGGAATCTGGAAGAATTTTGGTGCATAAAGGGCAAGGGCGTAAGCCTAAGCTGAACACCCATGAGCTCTCGTCCCTCAGACTGTATTGTATCAAGAACCATCATTTATCTATAGTTGATATAATCACAGGGCAGCATGGTGGTGTAGTGGTTAGCGCTGTTGCCTCACAGCAAGAAGGTCCAGGTTCGAGCCCCGTGGCCGGCGAGGGCCTTTCTGTGCGGAGTTTGCATGTTCTCGCCGTGTCCGCGTGGGTTTCCTCCGGGTGCTCCGGTTTCCCCCACAGTCCAAAGACATGCAGGTTAGGTTAACTGGTGACTCTAAATTGACCGTAGGTGTGAATGTGAGTGTGAATGGTTGTCTATGTGTCAGCCCTGTGATGACCTGGCGACTTGTCCAGGGTGTACCCCGCCTTTCGCCCGTAGTCAGCTGGGATAGGCTCCAGCTTGCCTGCGACCCTGTAGAACAGGATAAAGCGGCTGGAGATGATGAGATGAGATGATATAATCACATGGGCCCGGGATTAATTTGGCAAGCCTTTGTCAAGCACTACAATACACAGTTACATCCACAAATGCCAGTTAAAACTTTAGTGTGCAGAAAGGAAGCCTTACGTTAACTGTGTTCAGCGCCATCAACTTCTCTGGGCTCAAAGGCGTCTGGGATGGACCATCACACAGTGAAATGTGTATCGTGGTCAGACGAATCAGTATTACAGGTCTTTTTTTGTAAGAGATGGATGCTGTGTGCTCCGGACCAAAGACAAAAAGGACCAGCCAGACTGTTAACAGCAACAAGTCTAAATGCCAGGGGCTGTCATGGTATGGGGTTGTGTCAGTGCCCTTGGCAGAAGTAACTTACACTTCTGTGATGGCAGCATTAATGCAGAAAAATACAGTGAGATTTGGGAGCAACATATGTTGCCTTTGAAATGACACCTTTTCCAGGGAGATTTCAACAAGACAATGCAAAACCACATTCTGCACACGTTACAAAGGCATGGCTGTGGAAGAAGAGGGCGCCTGTCCCCTCTGTCTCCTATAAAGAATGTGTGGTGAATTTTGAAATGAAAAAAATGCAACAATGACGACCCCATACTGTTGCACGCCTTAAGACCTGTTTGCAGGAAGAATGGGACAAAATAACACCTGAAAGGCTTCATCACTCGGTGTCTTCAGTCCCTAAAATACCTTTTAAGTCTTTTGAGAAGAAATGGTAACATTACAAAGTGGTAAATGCCTTACTGTCCCAACGTTTTTTGAAACATGTTGCAAAAATTAAAACTGAAATGTGTTTATTTTGAAAAAAAAATTTAAATCATGTGGTAGAACATCAGATGATGTGCTGTTGTATTATTTGGAGTGCAATACAGGTCAAAGACTATTTACAAATCATTGTTTTCAGTTTTAATTTCAACATACCTGAACAATTTTTTTTTTCTGATTTGGGGTTGTACATTTTCTATGGCCTGATTTATTTTTGGAAAAGCTGACAACCTCAGAGATGATTTTAATAATGTAGAAAATCAATTCTGAAGCCAAAGAAACTTCCCCACCGAAATACTGATATAACTTTTGAACTTCAAAGGTTCAAGGTTATCTGAAAGAGAAACGTTCAAAAAGGTTCTCCAAGTATGGCTTTATTTGACTGATTATATTGGTGAAATGGTGATACTTGATATTATGTGCTACATGTGATATGTCTATGCTATGAATAATGTGATTGTAAATATTACGCATTGAAATGCTTCAATCCGTCCCAAATTTATTTCTCTGGTATGATTGTGGTATCTTAGTGTAAAGATTCAAGTAAAATTAAAGCATAGATATTTAGATTACAGAAATATACACCACTTAGACGTTACAATGCTCATTCATTTTTATAGCCAATAAAATACAGTGTACATGTACGGTCATTGTGTGGAAATCAAGACCTCAAGAGCTGTGCATAAACAAATGCCCTCAAACATCGATGAACTGAATTAATGTTGTAAAGAAGAGTGGACCAAAATTTCTCTAAAAACGTAGGGGAGTGATAAACTCCTGAGGAAAATATTTACTTCAAGTTACTGTAACTAAATGTGGTTGTACATGTTACTGAATGTCAGGGTGTATTTGTTTTTCCCACCCGGTTTCTGAATGTTGGTTTACTTTTTAACGGAAAAAATGACTACGTGTTGAAATCTGTTGTGTTTGTTTTTGGTGGTGGTGTTATCTGAGGTTATATGCGTGTTTATAGAAGGACCACACAATTGTTATTAAAGTCCTGATAAATAAAAACATAGAATTAAAAGAGGGTGTGCTTTCTTTTTCTCATGACTGTGCGTGTACAGTGGTGCTTGAAAGTTTGTGAACCCTTATGAATTTTCTATATTTCTGCATAAATATGACCTAAAACATCATCAGATTTTCACACAAGTCCTAAAAGTAGATAAAGAGAACCCAGTTAAACAAATGAGACAAAAATATTATACTTGGTCATTTATTTATTGAGGAAAATGATCCAATATTACATATCTGTGAGTGTCAAAAGTATGTGAACCTCTAGGATTAGCAGGTAATTTTGAAGGTGAAATTAGAGTCAGGTGTTTTCAATCAATGGGATGACAATCAGGTGTGAGTGGGCACCCTGTTTTATTTAAAGAACAGGGCTCTATCAAAGTCTGATCTTCACAACACGTTTGTGGAAATGTATCATGGCACGAACAAAGGAGATTTCTGAGGACCTCAGAAAAAGCGTTGTTGATGCTCATCAGGCTGGAAAAGGTTACAAAACCATCTCTAAAGAGTTTGGACTCCACCAATCCACAGTCAGACAGATTGTGTACAAATGGAGGAAATTCAAGACCACTGTTACCCTCCCCAGGAGTGGTCGACCAACAAAGATCACTCCAAGAGCAAGGCATGTAATAGTCGGCGAGGTTCCCAGGGTAACTTCTAAGCAACTGAAGGCCTCTCTCACATTGGCTAATGTTAATGTTCATGAGTCCACCATCAGGAAAACAATGAACAACAATGGTGTGCATGGCAGGGTTGCAAGGAGAAAGCCACTGCTCTCCAAAAAGAACATTGCTGCTCGTCTGCAGTTTGCTAAAGATCATGTGGACAAGCCAGAAGGCTATTGGAAAAATGTTTTGTGGACGGATGAGACCAAAATAGAACTTTTTGGTTTAAATGAGAAGCGTTATGTTTGGAGAAAGGAAAACGCTGCATTCCAGCATAAGAAGCTTATCCCCTCTGTGCTGGTATCATGGCTTGGGCCTGTTTTGCTGCATCTGGGCCAGGACGGCTTGCCATCATTGATGGTATCATTCAGAATTCATTGTTCCAGTGAATTCTAAGGAAAATGTCAGGACATCTGTCCATGAACTGAATCTCAAGAGAAGGTGGGTCATGCAGCAAGACAGCGACCCTAAGCACACAAGTCGTTCTACCAAAGAATGGTTAAAGAAGAATAAAGTTAATGTTTTGGAATGGCCAAGTCAAAGTCCTGACCTTAATCTAATCGTAATGTTGTGGAAGGACCTGAAGTGAGCAGTTCATGTGAGGAAACCCACCAACATCCCAGAGTTGAAGCTGTTCTGTATGGAGGAACGGGCTAAAATTCCTCCAAGCTGGTGTGCAGGACTGATCAACAGTTACCGGAAATGTTAAGTTGCAGTTATTGCTGTACAAGGGGGTCACACCAGATACTGAAAGCAAAGGTTCACATACTTTTGCCACTCACAGATATGTAATATTGGATCATTTTCCTCAATAAATAAATGACCGAGTATAATATTTGTTTCATTTGTTTAACTGGGTTCTCTTGGTTTACTTTTAGGACTTGTGTGAAAATCTGATGCTGTTTTAGGTCATATTTATGCAGAAATATAGAAAATTCTAAAGATTTTCACAAACTTTCAAGCACCACTGTAGGTTTTGTATGAGAATGCTTTTCTGTGTGGAGCGTGGCAAAGTGAGTCTTCTTGTGAAATGTCTCATGTAGTCATCTAAACATGTCATAAGCTGCATGGTGCTCTGACGACATATTTTGTAGAAACTGGGACACAAACAAAACACGAGTCATCATGGCAAGAGAAAATGGCTGCCAAATGGCCTTTGAATGCAGCCCTTCTCTGACATCTTCAGCAAAAAGGCTAGACCACATAGTAAACGTCACTAATATGGCACTTGCCCATGAGCTTTTTTCAGAAACTGACCGCTTCAGCATAAAATTTCCACTGTGACCAACGTACTGGCATCCTGCGTAGAGGGGGTCACTAAGGGGAAGAATCCATCTGCCACTAAATTGGCCATTTCAGGAAAGGTTTACAGGGCGGGGTACAATGGTATATCTCTTCTCACAAATATGATGCCAAGTAGTGTTTTTCCTGACCTCACATGCAGCCTTAAAATTCCTGTCATTTCTTACAATGCAGTTTTGCGGATATACAGTGGTGCTTGAAAGCTTGTGAACCCATTAGAATTGTCTAGATTTCTACATAAATATGACCTAAAACATCATCAGATTTTCACACAAGTCTGAAAAATAGATAAAGATCTTCTTCTTTTGGCTGCTCCCGATTAGGGCTCGCCACAGCGGATCTTTAGTCTCCATTGCTCCCTGTCTTTCGCATCCTTCTCTACCACACCTGCCACTTTCATGTCCTCTCTCACCACATCCATGTATCTCCTCTTTGGCCTTCCTCGTTTTCGTTTGCCTGGCAGCTCCATCCTCAACATTCTCCTTCCAACATGCTCTGCATCTCTTCTCAGGATGTGCCCATACCATCTCAGTCTCATCTCTCTTAGCGTAATTCCCAAGCCCTCCACATGTGCTGTCCCTCTGATGTGCTCATTCCTTATCCTGTCCAACCTCGTCACTCCCATTGCAAACCTTAACGTCCTCAACTCCGCCACCTCCAACTTTGCCTCCTGCCTCTTCGTTAAGGGTACGGTCTCCAATCCATACATCATAGCTGGTCTAACTACTGTCTTATACATCTTACCTTTCACTATTGCTGGGACTTTCCTATCACAAATGACTCCCGAAATCCTTCTCCAACTGCTCCACCCTGCGTGTACTCTCTTTCTCACCTCACTGTCACAGCTCCCATTTTCCTACACAGTTACTTGAATTCACCAACTTTCTTTACGTCTACTCCTTGCATCTTCACTACACTCTCAAAAAAAAGATAATCTAATTAAACAAATAAGACAAAAATATTATATTTGATCATTTATTTATCAAGGAAAATGATTCAATATTGCATATCTGTGAGTGGCAAAAGGGCGGCACAGTGGTGTAGTGGTTATCACTGTCGCCTCACAGCAAGAAATTTTTCAAACAATAATAAAATTTCTCGGGCGGCACGGTGGTGTAGTGGTTAGCGCTGTCGCCTCACAGCAAGAAGGTCCGGGTTCGAGCCCCGTGGCCGGCGAGGGCCTTTCTGTGCGGAGTTTGCATGTTCTCCCCGTGTCCGCGTGGGTTTCCTCCGGGTGCTCCGGTTTCCCCCACAGTCCAAAGACATGCAGGTTAGGTTAACTGGTGGCTCTAAATTGACCGTAGGTGTGAATGTGAGTGTGAATGGTTGTCTGTGTCTATGTGTCAGCCCTGTGATGACCTGGCGACTTGTCCAGGGTGTACCTCCCCTCTCGCCCGTAGTCAGCTGGGATAGGCTCCAGCTTGCCTGCGACCCTGTAGAAGGATAAAGCGGCTACAGATAATGAGATGAGATGAGAATAAAATTTCTCAGTTTCAAAATTTGATATGTTGTCTTTGTAGTATTTTCAATGAAATATAAGGTTTCCATGATTTGCAAACGATCACATTCTGTTTTTGTTTACAGTTTACACAGCATCCAACTTTTTTGGAAATGGGGTTGTACGTTTAAGATTTGTGTAAAAGTCTGATTATGTTTTAGTTCATATTTATGCAGAAATATAGAAAAATTCTAAGGTGTTCACAAACTGTCAAGCACCACTGTACACTATTAATGTCACCACATGTGAATTAAATTGCTAATTACATCCATCCATCCATTATCTGTAGCTGCTTTATCCTTCTACAGGGTCGCAGGCAAGCTGGAGCCTATCCCAGCTGACTACGGGCGAAAGGCGGGGTACACCCTGGACAAGTCGCCAGGTCATCACAGGGCTGACACACAGACAACCATTCACACTCACATTCACACCTACGCTCAATTTAGAGTCACCAGTTAACCTAACCTGCATGTCTTTGGACTGTGGGGGAAACCGGAGCACCCGGAGGAAACCCACGCGGACATGGGGAGAACATGCAAACTCCACACAGCAAGGCCCTCGTCGACCGCTGGGCTCAAACCCAGAACTTTCTTGCTGTGAGGCGACAGCGCTAACCACTACACCACCATGCCGCCCGCTAATTACATCCATCAGACCTAATTATTTTCTCCATAACAAGACTCAGTTGCAACTACTAAAACTGAATCAGACTAATCAAACTAATACCAGAGATCATAAATTCCCCAATACAAATGTTATAAACATGGTAGAGCACTTATGACTGAAGACCAAAAAAAATGACAGAAAACTGATTATTTTTGCCTCTAAAACACTGATGTACAGTATATGACAGAGAAAACAGACAACAGAAACCACATTTGTTCCAATGTCAGACAGCTGGTCATTTCTAACAGTTAACGTAATGATCAAGGCATTAAATGTTTTATTCATTGAGTATCAACTACATTTTTCCATTCAAATGTCCTTGTGTTAGTATTAAAAATATTTTCTATCATTTTTAGTTGTCTGTATTTTATTAAAATGTTACAAGAATCTAACCAATAACAAAACTGAAAGACTTGAATGATGAATTCATGAATGCCCTCAAGGTTTATAAGAGTCTCTGATCCGCTGATTTATTTTTTCTAGTTCATTGATGTCCAGCCTAATGATGGTTTTGGCACACTACTCCCTCTACAGACACTGGAAATTCATCTAATCTTCAGTGCTCCAAAAGCAGGCGAATTTAACTTTCAACTCACCTGCAAGTCAGGAATTAACAGGTATGTCAGGTCATACCTCTTATAAACATTTATTTATTTAGATGTTTAATATTAATCAATGCAAAATGTGAACCACTATTGCATTCAGTTTCAATTAAGCTATCAAAATAAATGTGGCCTATATTGTAGGGACTTCATATGTTCCAAACTATCAACGAAATTGATCATACAAGAGTGATCATGCTGTCTCAAGCTTTTCAAGAGACGCACGTTGTGTTATATAACATAAACAGCAGGGGTTGACACTGGAAGCAATGCAGTATGGTAGATTGATTGTGTATAAATATCCTATTTTTTCCTCTCAGATTCATTGTAAGTTATTGCTGACAAAACTTTTAATTTGTACATTTTTTAGCCTTGTCATGTATCTTTGCATAGCTGTAGTGTCTATAATATAATATAATGTATTATACATATGGGCCACGGGCGGCATGGTGGTGTAGTGGTTAGCGCTGTCGCCTCACAGCAAGAAGGTCCGGGTTCGAGCCCCGCGGCCGGCGAGGGCCTTTCTGTGCAGAGTTTGCATGTTCTCCCCGTGTCCGCGTGGGTTTCCTCCGGGTGCGCCGGTTTCCCCCACAGTCCAAAGACATGCAGGTTAGGTTAACTGGTGACTCTAAATTGAGCGTAGGTGTGAATGTGAGTGTGAATGGTTGTCTGTGTCTATGTGTCAGCCCTGTAATGACCTGGCGACTTGTCCAGGGTGTACCCCGCCTTTCGCCCGTAGTCAGCTGGGATAGGCTCCAGCTCGCCTGCGACCCTGTAGAACAGGATAAAGCGGCTAGAGATAATGAGATGAATGAGATGAGATATATGGGCCATGTTTTCCATGGAATAAAAACATGTATTCTATTCCCTTCTAGTGGATGTATTGATAGCATGCAGTATTGTTAGCATATCGCTTTTCCTCCATGTATGACGCCGCTCTCCCCAATGGAGAATGAGCGTGCAATATTGTTACAATATTGCACGTTGTCAAGACAACACGACGTCACATGTCAGAGACGTAAAACTTCCATGTTAGCAAGCAACAGTGACAGTTTGTAAACAAACATGGCTGCCAGGTTTGCTTCATTAAATACAGAAGATTTTGAGAGAATTTTGGCTGCCAGGTCACTCCATTGTGTGTAGCTGTCAATGTTGATTTTAAAAGTAGCTAAGTAAATTACACAGGGAAAATAATAATAATATTCGGCTTGACTGCGCCAGTGTTGGCCTTCGCGAACACTTCACCAGCTGGAAGGTAATTAGACTGCCACGCTAACAGCGCTGAGTCACGGATAAGCTAGCGTCGGCCTTCGCTAATCCTCCTGCTATACCGGCTGGAAGCTAACAGGACTGCCGCACTAACAGCACCTAGTCGTGGGTAAGCTAGCATCAGCCTTCAAGAATGCTGATATGAAGAGTGTGTATGTATAATAATAATAATATTGGCTGGCTTTTTGTCGTGGTCTATCAAATATATTCCATTCAGCTAGCACGATATTGAACTCGTCTTCGACTCATTCAGTATCGTGCTAGCTGAATGAAATATGTCTGATAGACCACTCAATACACCAGCCAATATTATTTAAATATAATATAACAATTTAATGAGGAATGATATTATCTCATCTCATTATCTCTAGCCGCTTTATCCTTCTACAGGGTCGCAGGCAAGCTGGAGCCTATCCCAGCTGACTACGGGCGAAAGGCGGGGTACACCCTGGACAAGTCGCCAGGTCATCACAGGGCTGACACATAGACACAGACAACCATTCACACTCACATTCACACCTACGGTCAATTTAGAGTCACCAGTTAACCTAACCTGCATGTCTTTGGACTGTGGGGGAAACCGGAGCACCCGGAGGAAACCCACACGGACACGGGGAGAACATGCAAACTCCGCACAGAAAGGCCCTCGCCGGCCACGGGGCTCGAACCCAGACCTTCTTGCTGTGAGGCGACAGCGCTAACCACTACACCACTGTGCCGCTCTCGAATGATATTATATACCCTGAAAAATCTTTACCCTTGGCTTTTATTTATTGCGGTTTAAACTTATATACTGTATCTAAATTTCACCCCATGCACCTTTTATGCTTCTTCTTATTAGCTACAGGAACTTATGTTTTAACACTATTTTTACTTTATCATATTATTTAAATTTCTGATGATGGAAATCAAGTAGTTTAATCCATTTTGCCCATAAAATTCCATTCTTTTTTCCACTTAGAGAGTTTCGGTTAAAGTGCCATGCAATTGGTGTGCGCCCTGTGCTGGAGCTCTCTAATTCATTGGTGCAGTTTGGAGCCACAGCAGTAGGAGATCGGTCCACAGCAGTGCTACACGTGCTGAACTTCCACACTAGCCTTAATGACATTACACGCCCCATGCCACGCATTGGCAAGGGCCCCGTCTCTCCTGTGGGTACCAGATTCTTCACATTCGCTCGTCCAGAAAACTCTGAAATTACAGTGACGCCCATTGCAGGACGTGTACTGCCTGGGCAGGTACGGATCTTTCTGATTAATTTCCTGTCAAGTATTAAATTTTAACAGCTTAAAGCTCTTTTTTTTGTCCACAGAGGTGTCTCGTCCAAGTTACATTCAACCCATCGCTGTCTGATGAAGCCATCAAGGCAGAGGCTGTTCGGCTGCTGTCGCAGAACGAGGAGCTACAGGTGTTGAAGAAGGTTGATGATGAGGGCAACGATGGCAAAAGCACAGATTCCGTGACAGATGTCAGGATACATTGGTTCTCTTTTCGTTATCTTTTTTCTAATCGAGATAGCAACAAGAAACATTTATGTTTTTCTTTCCCCATGCTTTCAGAGCAATAAAGAGACGCAAGAGGAACCAAAGGAAGGGAAGGAGTTTCCTCTAAATCATAGCTCAAGCAAGCTGAAGGAGAAGACCAGCGAAGCGTCTCTGACTCCCAAACGTGAGAGTCCTTTGCAGGCCCTGAACCCAGAGGACATACAGAAAGAGTCAGTGTTCTTCTTAAGTGTACAAGACATACACTATATGTCCAAAGCTTTGTGGACACCTGACCATTACATCCATATGTGCTTTTTGAATATCCTGTTCCAGATTTAGTCCCCACCTTTGCCATTATAATAACCTCCACTCTTCTGGAAAGGCTTTCCACTCGATTTTGGGGCGTGGCTGTGGGAATTTGTCCATTCAGCCACAAGAGCATTAGGCTACTATCACACCGTCTTGTATCTTGCCACGTAAGCGGCGTGTGGGTCAAATGCCAAGAAATGAGGCGTATTTTGTCCAAAATTAAAGTCCTGTGACGTGCACGGCATATGTGCGACCTTTCTGTGGCGTATCTGGGGTTCAAGCAACGTAACGTTATGGCATACTGAGGCGTATGATGTGTTGCCGTGGCGTAACCGTTTTGGTGCTTTTGTTGGCGTGGCATTTCGTTCTTACGTGTAACGTTGCTGCTGCGTATCTGCGGCGTTCACAGGTGGGTATAAAAGGAGGCCCCATGTTGCTTTCGTTGTCATTCATCACAGTCAAGAAAGCATTATGCCAGCAAAGAAGTCAGGACCCAAGAAGGGCAAGGGAAGAGGGAAGCCATCAGCCGCATCCACCCAGCCAGCCTCAGAGCCACCTTCATCAGACACATGTCAACTAAAGCGTTCGCACAGCGTAATAGGTGTTCAAGCAACGTTCCTGCTGCGTCACTGCTGCGTAGCTTTCATTTTTACGGCGTATATGTGACGTATCAAAGCTCTTACGTACTGTATGTGCTACGGATTTTTAAGCGCGGACTTAAAAATACGCCGCACCCTGGCATACAACGAGATCGTGTTACGCATCCTAGAGTATTAGCTCTTACTGCCACGTATCCTGATACGCCGTGCATATGCAAGGCTGAAACGCCAAGCATTAGTGAGGTCAGGTGCTGAGGTTGGCACAAGAACACCTGGGGTGCAGTCGGTGCTCCAGTTCATCCCAAAGGTGTTCAGTGGGGTTGAGGTCAGGACTCTGTGCAGGACATTCGAGTTCTTCCACTTCATCCTTGGCAAACCATGTCTTCATGGACCTCCGTTTCTGCACAGGTGCATTGTCATGCTTGGGCTCGATAGTTCCAGTGAAGGGAAATTGTAATGCTGCACAAAGACATCCTGTACAATTGTGGCGACAGTTTCAGAAAGGCCCACATATGGGTGTGATGGTCAGGTGTTCACAAATCTTTGGCTATATAGTGTATTTCGTTAGTTCAGGTTCTAAACAAAAAGGGCTGTTTAGGTGAAAATATGGCTAATACACTCTTTGCTTGTCTAGCTCAAATGAGTATGCTGCTGCGAAGGCGTCTCTGCTCCACACTTTCAAAAACAGATGCAGCCGTTACGTCATCCCATGCTTTGTGTCCAATGGAGACATTACACACCAAAAGCAGACGGAAGAACCCTTATACAGGTGAACTGAAATTGCTTACAAATTCGCACCCAATTCGTTCTGTATAACAGTCACACCCTAAGCTTAGGACAGGGTTAGGATCTGTACCTTTTCTTACGACTTACACGTATAAAATTGAATAGAATCGCATTTTGTTGGATTAATGCATGTAATGTGTGTGAGTGGTGCATGCATTGTTCACTGTAGCCGTCACAATAAAACACAATTACGCATATTTCTGACCAGATTCATAAAAATACATAAACAATATTGTGAAGGTTTTTTTTGTTCGCAGTTGTAAGTCAAGGTAGGCATTAGGGTTGATTTTGATGTCTTTTTCAAACAGAAGAAACAGAAGCCCCTTGGCTGTTTGGCAAAAATCTTTTCTCCCAATGGTCTTGATCTGAGGTGCTCAGCTTTATGGCTAGTTCATTCAGAGGTGCTCAGCTTTACGGCTAGTTCGTTCAGCAGTTATTTCTCGCCGGTCATCATCATCTGATAAAGTGATTTTTTTTTTCCCCATAGAAGCCTGTGGAAGTACAACCCATTGAAAACCCATTGATGTTCCGTAGTTTACTGCCACTACGGGATATGCTTTGATCTTAGTGCAGCAAAGCTAGACACTGATTGGACAGTATACTTTTAAAACATCATTTCTGGACGCCCGGCTTCACTGGGGGTCTATGGACATTCAGGACTGGACGCTGGGCTTCGATATGAAGATCGGAAGAACTCTCAAATCTCTTTTGAATGTCATGTGACTGACAGCGTTTTAAAATTTATACATCGCATCAGAGGGATTCAAGCTCAGTCCATGCGGTGTGTTGGCAAGCGAAGTCATGAGACTAGCTGCTGCTCATTCTTGTTCTTTTCCTAGAAATATCTCATCTCATTATCTCTAGCCGCTTTATCCTTCTACAGGGTCGCAGGCAAGCTGGAGTCTATCCCAGCTGACTACGGGCGAAAGGCGGGGTACACCCTGGACAAGTTGCCAGGTCATCACAGGGCTGACACATAGACACAGACAACCATTCACACTCACATTCACACCTACGCTCAATTTAGAGTCACCAGTTAACCTAACTGCATGTCTTTGGGGGAAACCGGAGCGCCTGGAGGAAACCCACGCGGACACGGGGAGAACATGCAAACTCCGCACAGAAAGGCCCTCGCCGGCCACGGGGCTCGAACCCGGACCTTCTTGCTGTGAGGCGACAGCGCTAACCACTACACCACCGTGCCGCCTCCTAGAAATATACACTTCCTATTTTCATTTGTATATACTGTAAATAAAATTGTAAATATAGA
This sequence comes from Neoarius graeffei, assembly GCF_027579695.1. Classification (NCBI taxonomy): domain Eukaryota; kingdom Metazoa; phylum Chordata; class Actinopteri; order Siluriformes; family Ariidae; genus Neoarius; species Neoarius graeffei. The sequence goes on from NC_083578.1 coordinate 26,548,858, forward strand.
GTTTGTGAGTTTGTTGCTTGCTTTCGTTTCGGTTCAGTAAAAGCTATTTACTTTAAGCCAGGCAGTGGAGGGGAAATATAGCCAGCTAGGTAGCTGTTAGCTGTGCGGTATGGCAAACGTTGCTAATGTTCTCGACCTGATTTTGGAGAAGACGTTTGTTGCCCATTCTTCAAGGAGAGGCTCAAAATTAAACAACAGGGCAGATCAATGCCCAAGATCAAATTTAAAAGTCAGGGAGACACAATCACTTATTTCAGCTGTTTTGGTATGACAAAGTAAACTGGTTAACTGGGAGTGCTTTGACCAGGTGAATGTACTGTTGGCCTCGTCTCTTAACGAGACCATCCCAGGGATGTATTATTTGGTCAAAACTGAGTTTTGGAGATTTGACAGGGCATACAAAAGGCATGAGAAAAGCAAGTTCATGTGCACGCAGAGTCAGAGTAGAACATGGCAGAATTCGCATATAAATAACAATAAATTGACAGATAATTGAAAAATGTTCTTACGTCGACCTAAAACTGAGCTTCCCCTCCTTCAAAGTTCACCAGCAGCCGCTGGTCCTGATGTACCCTTAATAGATATTTTGAAATGATCTGGATGATTGAAAGCATTCATATGCATATTGCCACAAATTTTTTGGGAGGATTGTGCAGAGGGCTGACTAGTAAAGAATTACTTTAATTTGTTCTTGTGTTAGTATGCTTGAGGCTAGAGCTGGACTAATAAAAAATGAAACCCTTATTACAGCCCATATAACACATTGTACCTGGAGCTGCGGTGCCCAGCTGTTCGACCTGCGCTGGTGGTCATCTCTGACAAAGGTGTAACCACCATCAATTTCAACCAGGTGGCAATAGGTAAGATGGGTCTGCCTGTGCTTTGTATTGCTGCTACTTTGATTCCATTGATCGGGAAGAATTTGATGTTTGTTGTTATTTTTTATTATTTTCTTTAGGTCATAAAGTTTTGAAAAAAGTGACAGTCCAGAACATTTGTTCGGAGTATGTGAAGGTATCCTTTTGAAACAGACTTCAGAGCAGCTTATTATTATTATTATTATTATTATTAAAGTCATTGTAGATGCTATCCTTTCATATTTAATTTGTTCTTTTTCATATCATCTTAAAACCTGTTTGGAATTAAACACAATGGGGCATATTGTTACTGGAAAATAATCAGTGAGGAGGTGGTGTTACGCAGTCTGACACAAAGTAGAATTACTGTTACTACCAGTATTTTATTTATTAAAGCACGACAGCACAATCAGTTTGCCATTTCATTTAACGTTGTGGAACTTCGATGAGATAATATTTCCGGTTATCGCTTACGTTATAGCAGCAATAAACAATCACTGCCTCCATAGCCACTTTTTCCCCTCTCTCTTAAATTTATTAAAAACAAAATGCAGCTTGTCATGTTACTGAGACACAGGAAAGCACAAAATTTCCTCCGTCCCGAAGACTTTCCCCTGGCAGAAAACTCGTAGTCTGTTATGAAGTGCTGTCATTGGAGACTCCTTCCATAAATATTCAGTGGAAGTCTCCTCACAGAAGATTTCACCATGTCAGTGATTATAGGTTTTTAATCTATTTAATCTAGTATTCAGGCTTTCATAGAAAATTTATCAAGATCTTCTGACTGATTAGAATTTAGAATTAAACAGTAATATGGTATAATTTTGTTTTAAAGTGCTGATGACACGTTTTTGACATCTTTGGCGATGTTTTATAACATAAAAAGTAATTCCCGATGATCCATATATTAATTCACGAAGGCGCCTATTTTACAAGTTATGATAAAAAACGCAGCTATTTGGGCAAATTTGACGGGGCTGCAGCACCCAGGAGACGAAAGAGGAGGAGGAGCTATATGACGTCAGCGAAAGAACCTTCCTCCTAACTTACCAGTTTGTTGTTGATGCGACAGGTGTTCAGTTTGTAATTATTAGTATTTTTATTAGACATTATTATACATTATATATATAGTTATTATGCCTTCGCGTTGTGTTGCCGGCTTTTGCTCCAAAACCTACAAGGATGGGGTAAGTTTATTCAAGTTTCCCAGAGATCCCGAGCTGCATGCGAAGTGGGTGAAGCAAGTCAGGCGCACTCGTGACAAGTGGGAGCCCTCACCAACATCCGTCCTGTGCTCTGAACACTTCGATTTGGATTGTTTTGACACCCTTCCCAGCTTAAAAGAATCTCTTGGGTGTTCAGTTCAGCACAAACGTGTGTTACTACCATCAGCAGTGCCTACACAGTGTTGCCAGATTGGGAGGTTTCCCGCCCAGTTGAGCGGTTTCAAGTGCATTTTGGTGGGTTTTGAACATATTTTGGGCTGGAAAACGTCAGCAGTATCTGGCAACAGATACTGCTGACGTTTTCCAGCCCAAAATATGTTCAAAACCCACCAAAATGCACTTGAAACCACCCAACTGGGCGGGATTCCTCCCAATCTGGCAACACTGCCAGTATTCCAGAGGGGGTCTACTAGTAGCTATGCCGGATCCAAAGACAGTCCTCCTGTCAGAACATGTGTTGTGAAACAACATAAGATAAAGGTACGTAGAGCTATAGATTCTACATGATAATCATAAATGTAATCATAAAGTCGGCGTGATATCAGTCATGTATTTGCTTGTGAAAGCTTGCGGCTTTCATGTAACTGCCGCCTAGCAACGAGAGGCAAAGGGTAAAGAGGGTAGGCTATCATAGATTCTATTTGGAAGAGATCAACACAATTCTAGACTCCCAGAAGAGGAAGAGCTAGCACTAGAGAGTTCACCGGCATTTTCATGCACCATTTCCATTGAGTAGAACCAGAGTAGAACAGCCAGTGAACCGCAGCGTGTTCTTCCGCTGACGTCACAACATGGCCGCGAGCCACGGACCCAGTTTTCTTGCGCTGTGCAATTACAAGTTGGATATTTGTGTAACAACAGCTTCTTTTCACGTAATTATAACAGAAATCTAACATGTTTGCCATGTTGTATAGTTTATTTAAGAAATTGCATAGAGTCATGTTCGTGTCATCAGCCCTTTAAATAAATTGTTGAATATGCTGATTTTTCCATTTTATTTGGTTTAAAGTCATGATTTTGGTTGTTAAAATAAGATAATATAAACTACAAACTGGCAGCTGACGAGATTGACTTTAGCATGGCTGTGCGAACCCTGTCTTATTTGTCAGCTCATTGTATCAAAGTGCCAGAAACATGTCTTTCTTACCATGTGCTGTAGCTGAAGTCTTCACTGCTGGACTTAAATGGACCATTCTCTGTGTTGAATGCAATGAGAGGAATCAAGCCTGGAGAGACACACACAGTCCTGCTGGCTTTTATGCCAGCTTTGGTTAAAAAGGTAAACAGCACTGGCCTCTTGTGGTATATAAAGCAGTAAGTCCTCATATAAAGAGATACAGTACATATTGTACTGAATCTAGTTCTTTCAAAAATAGCCGGAGATGCCAGTGTTTCAGTAAGATATGCACAAAGCACTGAAGGTATTTTAGGCACCCATTCCTGTGTAAGTAGGTCGAATAACGAAGGCTTCACAAAATTGCGTTTACATGTAGAACTACAACCCCAATTCCAAAAAAGTTGGGACATTGTCTCATCTCATCTCATTATCTCTAGCCGCTTTATCCTGTTCTGCAGGGTCGCAGGCAAGCTGGAGTCTATCCCAGCTGACTACCGGCAAAAGGCAGGGTACACCCTGGACAAGTCGCCAGGTCATCACAGGGCTGACACATAGACACAGACAACCATTCACACTCACATTCACACCTACGGTCAATTTAGAGTCACCAGTTAACCTAACCTGCATGTCTTTGGACTGTGGGGGAAACCGGAGCACCCGGAGGAAACCCACGCAGACACAGGGAGAACATGTAAACTCCACACAGAAAGGCCCTCGCCGGCCACGGGGTTCGAACCCGGACCTTCTTGCTGTGAGGTGACAGCGCTAACCACTACACCACCGTGCCGCCCGTAATGTGGTGTATGTATTTTTCAAAAGACTGAAAAAGTTATGTAATGCTTAAAAAAACTCATTTGGTTAAGTGGCAACAGGTCAGTAACATGACTGGGTATAAAAAAGAGCATCCCAGAGAGGTTGAGTCTCAGAAGTAAAGATGGGGAGGGGCTCACTGCTCTGTGAAAGACTGTGTGGGCAAACAGTGCAACAATTTAAGAATAATGTTCTTCAATGTAAAATTGCAAAGAATTTGGGGATCACATCATCTGTGGTACATAATATCATTAAAAGATTTAGAGAATCTGGAGAAATCTCTGTATGCAAGAGACATGGCTGAAAACTGACACTGGATGCCTGTGATTTTCAGGCCCTCAGGTGACACTGCATTAAAAGCAGACACGCGTCTGTATTGGAAATCACTGTATGGGCTCAGGAACACGTCAAAAAACCATTGTCTGTGAAAACAGTTCATTACTGCATCCACAAATGCAAGTTAAAACCAGATATAAACAATATCCAGAAACACCGCCACCCTCTCTGGGCCCGAGCTCTTTTACGATGGACTGAGGCGAAGTGGAAAATTGTCCTGAGATCTGCCGGATCAAAAGTAGAAATTCTTTTTCGAAATCATGGACACTATGTCCTCCAGGCTAAAGAGGAGAGGGACCATCCGGCTTGTTATCAGTGCACAGTTCAAAAGCCAGCATCTGTCATGGTATGAGGGGGCATTAGTGCACATGGCATGAGTAGCTTGTACATTTGGGAAGGCATCATTAATGCCGAATGATATATACACGTTTCAGAGCAATAGGCTGCCATCCAGGCAAAATATTTTCCAGGGAAGGCCTTCCTTCTTTCAGCAAGACAATGCCAAACCGCTTTCTGCACATATTAAAACTGCATGGTTCCGTAGTAAAAGAGTCTGGGTGCTAAACTGGCCTGCCTGCAGTCCAGACCTGTCTCCTATTTAAAACATTTGGTGCATTATGAAGCGCAAAATATGACAAAGGAGACCCCGAACTGTTGAGCAACTGAAATGGTATATCAGGCAAGAATGGGACAACATTTCTCTTTCAGAACAACAGCAATTGGTCTCCTCAGTTCCCAAACGTTTACAGAGTGCTGTTAAAAGTAGAGGCGATGCAACACAATGGTAAACATGCCGCTGTCCCAACTTTTTTGAAACGTATTGCTGACATCAAATTCAAAATGAGCATATATATTTTTCAAACAACAATGAAATTTCTCAGTTTCAACATTTGATATGCTGTCTTTGTACTGTTTTCAGTGAATTACAGGGTTTCCATGATTTGCAAATTATCGCATTCGGTTTTTATTTACAGTTTACACAGCGTCCCAACTTTTTTGGAATTGGGGTTGTACTCAATCAGATATACGACTGAACTTTGCACATATAAGATACTATAAGGTATTAGAGACTGCAGTTTTTCATGACAGCATTTTTTTTCTAGTTTTATTAAAATTGCAGATAACTTCCAGTTGATATAATTTATACTTGTTTTTAAGTTACTAACCTGTAGATTAGAGCTTCTGATAGGAAGTGGAAGTTTGTCACCATGAAAATGACAAAGTATGTTGTACAGCATATTGTAAATATACTAATGTGATTCATTTTTGTTGAATCAGTATCGTGAAATACTGGAGGTGAGCTGCAGTAAAATGACTCTGGCGTTCACACTGTGTGGAGAAGGCACTGAACCTCTCATCACCTGCACATATGAGGGACGAATTATGGACTTTGGATATGTGCTGGAGAAGCAGAGCACGAGCCAAATCCTTACGGTAATGCCTTAGCCATAATTCATGTTGTAGAATTATTGTTACTGTTCACTTTTTTCATCCCAGTGAACATCAAAATAAATGCGTAGGGTTTTTTTTGTTTGTTTTTTTTAAGTTACAGGAAAAAAATTCAGAGGTTATATTCTGTTTGTTATAAATTTAAACTTTTTAAAGCTAGTGCATTACTGGCTGTGTACTAACTATCAAGGATCCAGTACCTACTAAAGTATCCAATATCAAGGATTTTGGCAGATGTGAGTCAGTTTAAGACAGACTTTAGTGTACAAAAGACTGGGTGCAAGCTGAGAGCATTTTACATTCAGTGTAAATTAAATTATACACTTACATTTCCTCTAAAATAAAATCATTCTGATAAGAATGCAAAAAATACACAGTGGGGTCCAAAAATTTGAGAACACATTGAAATTATTTTCTTGCCAAATCGAAAATAAACAAAAGACTTTAGTATTTTGAAATATTTAAAACAAAGAAAGTAAATGTTCAATATCTTGACTATTTAATATTTGAGATTCCGCACTATTTCTGGGTCCATATTTCAATGTGAGCAAAAGTGTGATATTGACCATGTTAACTGCTTTGTGCAGAAGGTCAGATTTTCCTCATGAAAAATCTCTTCTATTGAAGCATGTGTTCAAATGACACTCTGATGGATTTGATCTCAAATGGCTCATAAGGTCTTGCACGAACTTGTGGAGTGTGTCTCAGCTCGACTGTGTACATTGTCATTAAAGCCAAACGGGGACGTCCCAATCAGGGCTTTGAACCGGTTCAAGGAACGAAAACGAAAACCGGGAACTTTTTCTATTTCACATGGAACAGAAACGAAACCAGAAACTTTATTATTTTTTATGCTCCGGAACAGAAACGCTTATTAAAAATAATGGTAACCGGTTAATACCGGTTTTTATTTCATTCCTCAAAGTTTCCGTAGCCTACAAATAAAAAAAGTCATTCTTCTCCTGCGCAAGTTTCTATGACCCGCTGGGGTTCACTTCCTGTGTGACGTTCGCTGACCGAATGGAGAGAGCGGGAAGGTGGACTACCATCACTTCTCCATGTGATAATAAGTGAGTAATTGCATTACTGAGTGTCTGAGCAAAGAAGGGCCTGAACGATGCAACCTCCCTATTGGCTGTTTGTAAAAATGTATCAGTTGCTGCCCTTCCCACGGGAATCATCGCGGGCTCGAGAGACGAGACCTGACGAGTTAGTTCGTTGGTAGCAGAACAAAATGTCTGGACACAAATCGGGTTTTCAGAAAAGGAAAGAAAATAAACGGAGGGTCGAAAATACAAAAAAGGAGGCAGAAAATGCAAAACGAGTTTTAAGGTACGACAAATGGTTACTTTTCTGAGGCAGCCCGCCGTGGCTGCCTGCAGGCTTATTTATTATAGCCCATTTAGTTAAAATAGTTTATATAAAATGTTTATAGTTATGTGATGGTTGTCCTGATTTAGACTGGTGTTTTTTTTGGGGGGGGTTGCGCGATGTTGCACCCGGGTCCAGATTAGGGCAGAACCGGCCCTGGCTACATTTCAGGTGTAGTTTGTTTTATGAATGTATGTACTTGCATAGATGTGTACTTGGTCTTCCAGTATGGCGCCTAACAAAATCTCGCGGCGCGGTGACGTCATGCGGTAGCCCTCTATAGGGCCTGACTAGCCTTTGGTAACACACTAAACGAATTATCTTTCATTTCTGGCACTTTTTCTGTTTGTGTAGATGGGAAGACATACTGAGAATCCAAATCGCCAACATTTGAAATAATAATTGTTTTGAATTATTTCTTGTCTTATTTAATGAAGGTTGTAATAGAATTAGCCTACATTTGGCTTAAGCTGGATGAGACAGAGACATAATTTTATAGCCATTTGTTAAACAGCTGACAGGGAACGTAATTAACCGTTCTGGGAACGAAATTTTTTTGTTCTAACCGGTTCGGGAACGTCTATTTAATGGTGGAACCCAAAACCGGAAACGTTAAAATTCCGTTTCTGTTCGGAACGAACCAATAGGAAAAAAATTCTGGTTCAAAGCCCTGGTCCCAATTACTAAGAAACTGTGAAATTCATGCAAATATTTCAGAGATTCTACTTTTCACTCAAGCTTTTGTCATTAATATAATTTGTAATGAAACTGTTGTATTAAATAAAAAAAAAAGCAAAACAGGAGCATTTTCACGAGTGCTCTCAGACTTATGGGCCTCCCTCTATCTATCTATCTATCTATCTTAACTAACTAACTAACTAACTAACTAATCTGTATATGGGAACATTATTGACGTCAAATAATTCAAATTTGAGATTTGTGAGGAAAGTTTTTCATGTTAAAATAAAACTATCTCTGTCTAAATGTTGAACTTTTTCTATGATATTCTATTAGGGTTGGGCGGTATTACGGTAAGAAGGTATCCCAAGGTATCCAAAAGTACCAACGGTATCGGTCTCATTACCGTCATTTTAAAAAAATATATAATATCTAAATAAATATGGAGTACATGAGGTCATAATATAAAATAATAAATTGAAGATCATCCCGAATAACTGTGTGATCGTATTTTCACTAATTCTATCAATTTCCTAAAGAAGTTTTCATCGCGTGCAGGGTTGTTTATGTCGTTACCATGGCAACCCTGCGTGACATTTTGGAGTCTGACAGAAAGCTTCGCAAGAGACTGAGACCGGGGGTGTCATGGCTCAGATGGCTAAGGCACCGTACCATAAATCCGGGGACCCGGGTTCGATTCCGACCCGAGGTTATTTCCCGATCCCGTCTCTCTCTCCCCCGCTCATTTCCTGTCTCTCTATACTGTCCTATCTAAAAAAAAAAAGAGACTGAGACCGCGGTTGAAAGATGGCAAGTCAAGATAACGAGTTAGTGGCAAAAAAAAATACAACATCGGCAGTGTGGCAGTATTTTGGTTTCAAACGAAAAATCTAATATGTCCCCTAAGGCACACCATAGCCTGGGGTACTCCACTTCCACGAGATCTCTCCAATGAGTTGTGTTTTGAGTAGGTTACATGAGTAACAACAAGGTAAAATAATATAACGTATGACATTTGGGATGTGGGTAATAAACGTTTGAAATGTCATCTACTGAAGAAACGGAAGAAAACATCGTAGCGTAAACTGTTCGGTTTCTGGTGGGAATTAGCAATGCGCTTGCTACCTTTGTTGGGTGTGTTAAACCGTATGGATTTAAGTGGAATAATTGTAAGGAGTTACGTGATCAAGACAACGTTTTAAGCAAGGTAAGGCCATTTGATTATTAATTTCCCCGCCATGGCATGACGTGGGCCCATATGATTTTGCCTTGTGCAGCTATCACGCATTTGAATTAGGTTCGCCTCATTTGCGCTGAAGAATATGGTTTATCGCGCAGTCTAAACGGACTTGGGTGTTGGTTGATTCTTTTTCTTTTCTTTTTTTTATTTCCCATGCTTGAAAGGGTATGATCCTGCTCATCGTGTACTTTTTTTGATGGAGCAGGTGAAATAGTGCTGCAAATGGCGTTTCAACGCAGACATGTGTAAACGACAGTTGAATGCTATTTTCAAGATGAAGGAAGAGTTGCGTGATGCTTTGAAATATCTCTTAATCCATTCATCAATGCACAAAATTCGCTTTGCTGCTTAATCCTTACCACAATGTACACAATTCGCTATGCTGCTTTTAAATAGTACATTTGAGGCATAGGCGCACGTTACACAGTAGGCCGAAACAAAATATTATTTTTTTCTCGGTAATACCGTATACCCCGGGAAAACACAGAGACGGTTTAAAGGTATCAAAATTTGGATACCGCCCAACCCTATATTCTAATTCTTTGAGATGCATCAAGTATACAAAAAGCACTGTTCAAATTGTCTAATTTATCTTCAACTGTATCAAGACAAACAAGTTCACAAATTCTCAAATTAAGACCTGAGCAGAGCATGTGTATTTTTATTCTTTTTGTTATTGACACCTTCTACTGATGCTAATACAGACCTGAAGTAATGCGTGCAAAGACCTTTTAGATTTTTCCTGCTTATCATATGGAAGACTGTAAAGAGATCAAGATTTTTAATCAGTAGTTTATTGGTAGTGTGACCCAGAAGTTTTGTGCTCTTCACAGTCAGAGTTAGTGTTAGTGATCAGATCATGTGTTGGTGATCAGAATTTAAGGAATAAGTCCTAGTGGGCATAATGCTGTTGTTTCTGTTTCTCTTTCCCATCTTCTTTTACTAATGTGCAGCTTCAGAACACTTCCACTCTGCTTGTACAGTTCAGAGTGTTGTTGGACAGCCTCAGCCCCTCCAAACAAAATGACACACGCTTGCTTCCAGCATTTCTGTCCAAGTATTTCACACAGTGCACAACTTTGGGTGAGTGCACAGAGACAGATACTCTTACACTCTGCACACTCGGGGACAAAGTGGACTTTTCAAAGCAGTTCTTCTGGGTTGCTACATTTAAGTTATTCCACGAAATCGAGGCGTACATGAGCTGATAGCCGACGAGGCACATAGCACCGAGTCGGCTATAAGCCATGCACGATGATATTGAGTGGAATAACTGCTTTAGTCTATCCACATTCACTGGATTTTGAGAAACAGGGCATTTTTATTTTTTGCAGATTCGATAAATAAAAACTTTATACAAAAGGTCCGACAAAATCATTTCCGCTTAGAATGTAAACAAACGGGCGAAATGACAGTAGCAATTTGTAAAAAAATGTTATAATAATAATTCTTGAAAAATTAAAAAAAGATACATTCTTACCATCAAATACTTTCATTCCATATTTTGTTGCTTTTTTGTATTTTTGGGGATTTTGTTTTCCAGTAGAGTTTTTATCTCGTCCTCGGTTGGTTCAGTAACACACTCCGCCATTTTCTTCTTCTTTAGGTTTTTTGTTTTTGTTTTTTTGCGGTTGGCAACCCAACTTAAAGGTGCATTACCGCCACCAACTGGGTTGGAATGTGGAACAGGAGATATTGGGGGGGGGACTATATTCTTTTAGCCATTTCTGTTTCTTTTAAATACTTGATATCTGACTTGATGCACTCTGCCATTTTGTTTCCTCTACTCACAGTATATGAGCTGATAGCCTAGTAGTAGAGTAGCCAATCAGAGCACGCGACTGCTCATATCCAGTGACCGTGGATAGAATAATAATCATTCCCTTATCTGTGTGCATTAGTCAGCTATTACAACCCCGATTCCAAAAAAGTTGGGACAAAGTACAAATTGTAAATAAAAACGGAATGCAATAATTTACAAATCTCAAAAACTGATATTGTTTTCACAATAGAACATAGACAACATATCAAATGTCGAAAGTGAGACATTTTGAAATTTCATGCCAAATATTGGCTCGTTTGAAATTTCATGACAGCAACACATCTCAAAAAAGTTGGGACAGGGGCAATAAGAGGCTGGAAAAGTTAAAGGTACAAAAAAGGAACAGCTGGAGGACCAAACTGCAACTCATTAGGTCAATTGGCAATAGGTCATTAACATGACTGGGTATAAAAAGAGCATCTTGGAGTGGCAGCGGCTCTCAGAAGTAAAGATGGGAAGAGGATCACCAATCCCCCTAATTCTGCGCTGACTAGTGGAGCAATATCAGAAAGGAGTTCGACAGTGTAAAATTGCAAAGAGTTTGAACATATCATCATCTACAGTGCATAATATCATCAAAAGATTCAGAGAATCTGGAAGAATCTCTGTGCGTAAGGGTCAAGGCCGGAAAACCATACCGGGTGCCCGTGATCTTCGGGCCCTTAGACGGCACTGCATCACATACAGGCATGCTTCTGTATTGGAAATCACAAAATGGGCTCAGGAATATTTCCAGAGAACATTATCTGTGAACACAATTCACCGTGCCATCCGCCGTTGCCAGCTAAAACTCTATAGTTCAAAGAAGAAGCCGTATCTAAACATGATCCAGAAGCGCAGACGTCTTCTCTGGGCCAAGGCTCATTTAAAATGGACTGTGGCAAAGTGGAAAACTGTTCTGTGGTTAGATGAATCAAAATTTGAAGTTCTTTATGGAAATCAGGGACGCCGTGTCATTCGGACTAAAGAGGAGAAGGACGACCCAAGTTGTTATCAGCGCTCAGTTCAGAAGCCTGCATCTCTGATGGTATGGGGTTGCATTAGTGTGTGTGGCATGGGCAGCTTGCACATCTGGAAAGACACCATCAATGCTGAAAGGTATATCCAGGTTCTAGAGCAACATATGCTCCCATCCAGACGACGTCTCTTTCAGGGAAGACCTTGCATTTTCCAACATGACAATGCCAAACCACATACTGCATCAATTACAGCATCATGGCTGCGTAGAAGAAGGGTCCGGGTACTGAACTGGCCAGCCTGCAGTCCAGATCTTTCACCCATAGAAAACATTTGGCGCATCATAAAACGGAAGATACGACAAAAAAGACCTAAGACAGTTGAGCAACTAGAATCCTACATTAGACAAGAATGGGTTAACATTCCTATCCCTAAACTTGAGCAACTTGTCTCCTCAGCCCCCAGACGTTTACAGACTGTTGTAAAGAGAAAAGGGGATGTCTCACAGTGGGAAACATGGCCTTGTCCCAACTTTTTTGAGATGTGTTGCTGTCATGAAATTTAAAATCACCTAATTTTTCTCTTTAAATGATACATTTTCTCAGTTTAAACATTTGATATGTCATCTATGTTCTATTCTGAATAAAATATGGAATTTTGAAACTTCCACATCATTGCATTCCGTTTTTATTTACAATTTGTTCTTTGTCCCAACTTTTTTGGAATCGGGGTTGTAAAGTATAATGACATAATATTCTATAGCATAATATAGTATGCATATCATTAGGATAGCTAAACTAAAATAAGTGTATTTATGTATGTATGTTGAAAATAACTCTCATTGCTGATACTTAGATATATTTTATTGGCAAAGCAAACATACTTCCATGTTCTTTCCTTGTTATGTACTGTAGGTTAGCATAAAGCCTACGCAGGCCATAAGGTGAGACTCATCGGTCAAACCCCTGAATATACTCCAGTAGTTTAGCATGATTCTGTTGTTGTTGTTTCTTTGCCACAAGCTTCCAGATAATGCTAATATTGCATCATTACCTCGCTATAGCACTTTGGTGGTCAGATCTTAATGTAGGTCCGAATGAGATATTAGGTTTTTGTTATAATTGTAAATCCATTGGTGGAACAAGAAGGAGACGTGCTATGCCATTACAATTTATACCTACTGTCACAGCACTTATTTTTTGAAGCTTTAAATTGTTCTGTAGCTTTGAAACACATCTTGGCTTCTTTTTTTTTTTCCCCTGTTGTTCCTCCCAGGCACTCAGAATTACAGTGGTCAGAGTGTGTTCAGTGTGTCACCCACAGAGGGCACTATTTACCCTTTTGAAACTCAAGACATCACTGTGATTTTCCAGCCCGATCACGAGAGTCTACATTACCGAGATGCACTCCTTGTACAACTTATGAACCATGTAAGAGGGCATCAGTCAGTAAGACATCTGCAGCAAACTGATCAGAAATAACATATAAATTATTTATAATTTTTATTGATTTTTAATTAGTATTTACATATTAAAATTATTCACTATATTAATAATCGATAATTATTAATAATTAATAATTTAACATATTACATTACTGATGCTTAATTAGTCATAATTAAATACATTTCATTTTATTTATTTTTTAAATTATTATTTACATCCAGTTATTTATATTTATATAAAGTCTTACACATCCAGGTCTAACTGTCTCAGTCAAAAAGCGAACACAAAATTTTATTCAAGTGATATTTATAATTCCAACATACATTTATTTATTTAAGGGTTTTAGCCGTTTAAGAAATCCTTGTGTGAAATTAAAACTCGAATATCCTGTTCTAAAGGCATTTGCGAAAATGAAATTAACCATCTTTCAATATTCTCCTCAGACTTTTGGCCCTTACATAGCCATACATCATATCCAAATGTAACATAAGGATTACACCAAGAATTGCTGACTTTAGTACGATTCGCACGGGATAAGTATTACCTATGGACCTCTGGTAATTCGCAATTACCCCCGCACCTCTGTGTTATTGTGTGGCGCATTCAGACGGCATAAGCAAAAGTCTGTAATTCACTGAATTTACAGACATTGTGACTGGATGTGTCGTAAGTTCACAGCATCCTGTTTCGTCTTGTAGACAGTAGAGATGGGATTTATGGCTCTTTGATGGGATCCGCATCTTTGTGATCCGTTCTTTGAAAAGAGCCGTTCAAAAGACTGGCTCATTTGGCTCTTTTTAAATATTTATTCAGTTTTAAGAAGACCGCGTCTAAAGAAGCCAGATCCCTCTGCTTAGACAGTGACATCAATATTTCTGGACATACCTTTTATATAAAGCAACCTAGACTTACATTATTGTATTAACCCCTAAACGCTCATAAATAACCATTAAAAAACAATGAGGGCTTTAATGAATGTCCATGCAGAACGGCTTTTCTGTAAAAAAAAAACACTCAAGAACATAGTTATCAAGAACGCAAGAATATTTTATAGAAAAACACTTCATCTCATCTCATTATCTGTAGCCGCTTTATCCTTCTACAGGGTCGCAGGCAAGCTGGAGCCTATCCCAGCTGACTACGGGCGAAAGGCGGGGTACACCCTGGACAAGTCGCCAGGTCATCACAGGGCTGACACATAGACACAGACAACCATTCACACTCACATTCACACCTACGGTCAATTTAGAGTCACCAGTTAACCTAACCTGCATGTCTTTGGACTGTGGGGGAAACCGGAGCACCCGGAGGAAACCCACGCGGACACGGGGAGAACATGCAAACTCCGCACAGAAAGGCCCTCGCCGGCCCCGGGGCTCGAACCCAGGACCTTCTTGCTGTGAGGCGACAGCGCTAACCACTACACCACCGTGCTGCCCTAGAAAAACACTTGTTTTACAAAAATATTTAAGTCTGAGATACAAAATAGATACAACTACAATAAATATAACACAAGAACTAGTTATCACACAAGAACATTTTAATAGAAAAAAACAAGCTTTCTATATTAAAAATATTGAAATTGTAACAAAAATAGATACAACTAAACAGTCAGATAAATAGATAAAGTTATAACAAGAACACGATTATTTTAATAGGAAAAAACAAACTACCGTAAAATACCAAATAATAGCCCGGGTGATTATTTGTCTCAATCACGTAAGAGACCCGGCGCGTATTAGAGACTAGGCGGCTATTTGGAACAGGCGATTAATTCCTTCTTCACAAACACCGTCCCCAAAATCTACCTCAAAACGGGGAAAAAATCATTCTCAGATAGGCCTACTTTTAACTAGTATAACTTACAGTTTGTTTAGAGTTAGATTACAGATAGCACGGTGCCGACTTCGGGGAATTTTGAAGACGCAGAATGGATCTTCGTATGGCACAGTCGGGGTGGATAAAGGATAAATCACACACCTTTTCCTGTTAATGACTAAGTGCATGCTTTACAAAATAATCAAGAAACCACACCATTGTCTGTGCGCAGCACTGTGATTTAATTACTCTGCAAAGTTATGGTCACTTGCTATCACCCTCACCCATGCAGCCTCCACCCTTTGCGCTTTGCGATGTCTGTCAATCTGAAATTGCATGGAGGGCGCGACGTTGAAGCAACATAATTAGGGTGCGAAGTGTCAAACCAAAGGGTTTTTTCTTATGCTGAAAAATAAGTGACCTGCAGTGGCTACATACTGTCATCTTGCATTCTCACGTTTCTCTCCAAGACGTCTCCCTATTTGGCGGATATGAGCCTATTCCCCGAGTGAGTTGGTACGGTGGCTCGACCCCGTAGAAAACTTAAAGTTCGGATGAAAGTTAGTTGAATAGGTTACTGACTTGTAGGCCTACATGTTGCCTGCCTGACGCGTGCTTCTGCCCAACTTGCACGACAGATTACTTGTTGAAAAGGCCCCTTGGATTAGATTGGCCGCGAGCAGACTGAAATGCATGTTAGAACGCTCTCACCTTTTTTGTAAAGCGTCTTCCAGATCCGAATGGGTAAGGGCAAGTGAAATGGTATAAGGTCTTTAATAAAACTCAGTGTGTGCTTTGACGCATGCGTTCGGCAATTTAGGTCGTTTAACAGAAGCAGCAGTCCAACCTTGGAAACCCGCAGTCCTCAATGTCACCACACACGCTGGCTTTCGTTGGGTGAATACCCCAAAGGGGTATTCCTCATTCGATGACGTAAGTGATATCCCACACACCCATGTCAAACGTAATTGGCTAAGACATCTGTCAAAAGTTACGGAGTTGCATTCCTCAAGAAATATTACGGTAGACCAAGATTATAACATTGAAATGGCATGTTTATTATCACGTAACAAAATGTTGTAAACAGTATTATAGAAATAATTTCATTTTGCATTCATTCATTCATTCATTCATTCATATTGTTTCGGTAGAAAACTATGCAATGCAAAATCGTTTAAACACCAGAAAACCAGAAAAGTGCTGGGCCTCAAGATTCTAGATAGAACGTTCGGACGCTTTTTTTTTTTTTTTTAGACCCCGGCGAGTATTCGGAATCGGCCTTTATTTGTCACAACACACGCGTACACCCGGCCATTAAAGGGAACTCGGCGGTTAATTGGAACTCTGCTATTATTTGGTATTTTACGGTATTAATGCAAAAAATATATTATTATTAGAAAAATAGATACAATTAGACAAACAGATAAATAAATAAAATACACAAAAATAGAACAAACAAAATGACGATAGAATAAATTAAATGAACGTCCGTGCAAAGTAGTTTTCCCACAATATTATCATTAATATCACACAACAACATTATAAACTATATACAAAATTTGAACTATTAGGCAAACAGATAAAACTTGAATAAATAAAAGGCAAATGCTGTTTAGCCTACTTCTTGTCCTTGGGCAAAAGCTTTTTCATCTGAAACAGTACAGAAAAAGAACGACAGAAAGAACGGCTCCCCCAGCTTGAGACTCGGTTCTCATCGTTCATGCCTAGGAGCCGTTCAAAAGAATCAGTTCGTTTGCGAACGTCACAACACTAGTAGACAGGAGTTCAAAATGCTTATCTGGTTCAAATACGGGATAGGCCTACTACCACTTGCCCCTGAAATGCTGTTTATCAAAATTTCGCCCGTATCCTCCATTATTCACTCCAGAAAAGTACAAGAGACGCGCGTTTAATAATTACAAACACAGACATGCGCATTCACACGGGACTTGTATTACCACTGGATGTCTGTGTTTTGCCGAAACACAGTAGGTAATTCGCGGCGGAATTATTACTTGGCAAATTACGGACATGGCGCATTCACACGGGACTAAGAACTCAGACATTCTCTGCAATTATTCCGAATTACCAGAGGTCCACAGGTAATGCTTATCCCATGCGAATAGGGCTTTTGTTTGAGTTATGCTGTAGTCACAATAGAGTTTTGTATGTCTGATGGTTTGGGAAAACCTGTCGCATGTTACTGCAGCTAAATTCTGTAAAACATCCCAAAATGATGAAAAAACTGAGTTTGAAGCAAAACTTGGAAGTTTTTTGCCAGTAACATATTTTGACATGGAAATATTTTTTAATGACACATTCCAGTCTTGCCTTGCCTAGGTGTGCTTGTCTCAGGCAAAGAGTTGATCATTGTGATATATTAGTTGCATAGCTACGTTACACCTCAAAAGATATGAGACTAATCAGTAATTGTATACAACACCACGGCTTGGGCAGTAATTCCAGCTGTAATGTGAACAATAGGTTATTAATATACGCTTGTTCGAATACATTGTTGTATTTACAGTAACAGCTCATGCATAATCTAAGCCTGATAATAACTGCATTTTTTTAACATGTCGGAATATAAAAAGTCTACATCCTCCTGTTGAAATTGCAGGTTTTTGTGATGTAAATAATGAAACCAAGATAAATCATGGCAGCTCTTTTGTCCACCTTTAAGGTGTTATAACAACCAACAAAATTCGAGTGAAAAACAACACACAAATAAATCTTGGTTTTTAAGAGCAACCTGGTTATATAAGTGTGCACACTCCTTAAAGGTAGACTGCCTTTCAGATTTTTCAAGTTTAGGTCATAAAAAGAATTTTCCCTGACACCCAGTCATTTTTGTTTAGTGGACCGAAAGCTACTGAATTCAAATCACAGACTTCCAATTTTATTTATTTATTTATTTTTAATAAAACAACTAATGAATTTAGGGCCACGTGGCCCTAAATCCTCCGGTATTTTTTCCTGCTTCACCATGACGCAATACAAGATACTACGTCATGCATCACGTGGTGGGCTTTCCCCGTTCGCACAAGGCATTGTGGGATAGAAATTTGAAACGGAAGAGAAAAATGGAGGATGCGAATGAAACTGGAAAGACCAACTACAGTAACAGAAAGCGAGAAGAAAAGACGTTAAGTTGCAAAGGAAAGGAAACACCGGACCAAACCTTGGTGTGATCATCTGTTCGTTTTGCGACAGAATGATGTAACTGTCAGTGCACGGTCGAGGTAAACCTGTAGGTGGCAGTTATGCAACACTGTGGATGCCAGCTGCTGTAAAACCCAAAAAATGAAGAAGAAGAAGGTAAACCTGCACATGCGTACATGGACTTCCTCTGTCTGCTTGACTGTGCAAAGCGAGCAATTTCATGCATATTATTTGCTCAGGAAGCCCCTCAAATTAAATAACTTCCCAGCCCCAGAATAGCCTGATAGTTTGTGAAATATTACCAAAAAAAAAAACGTTCCTTGCAATGACCAAATTTCAGAGGGAACTAAATTTCATCGATTTTATGAAATCGAAAGGCCGTCTAGTTTTAACTTTGTTAAAGCACCTTTTGCTTGTAATACAGCCGTCAAGTTTTTGGGTAAGAGCGTACGAACTTATCGCATCTTGATTTGGCAGTTGTATTCCCATCTTACTTGCAAAAATGCTCCAGATCTATCAAATTGTGAGGGGAGCTCCTGTGCACAGCCCTCTTCAAGTCATTCCATGGGTTTTTGATAGGATTTAGTTGCGGGCTATGACGTGGCCATTCCAAAACATTGATTTTTTTTTTCTTCTGAAGCCATTCCTTTGTTGACTTATATTTTTGCTTTGGGTCATTATCGTGCTGGAAGGTGAATTTTTTTTTTTCTTCAGCTGTCTGACAGAGGCCTGCAGGTTTTGTGCTAAAAATAGATTCGAATATGGAGGTATCCATCATCCATGACTATCTTTACTAGAGCCCCAGTCCTAGCTGAAGAGAAGCAGCACCATAGCATGATGCTGCCACCACCGTGCTTCACCATGGGTATAGTGTTCTTTGGGTAATAAGCTATCTTGTTTTTGTGCCAAAGATATATTTTCGAATTATACCCAAAAGGTTCTGCCTTGGTCTCATCAGACCATAACACATTTTGACACATGGTCTTGGCAAAGTTTGGATGGGCTTGGGTGTTTTAGGGGGAGGTTTTTTTGGGAGTAAGGGCTTCCACCTTGCCAACCTACTCCATAGCCCAGATGTGAAGAAGATGAGAGATTGTTGTCACATACATAGAGTGACCAGTACTTCCCAGATATTCCTGTAGCTCCTTTAAGCCTCACTCACAACCCGCCGTACGGGCTGCTATTGAGGTATTTCACTCACGTGACCAAGTCATGTGATGCTGCCATTTTGGACGGCACGGCTCGAATCAGTTTGAATGCGAGGAAGGCGACAAACGAAAAACATAAAAGAAAAAGGAGCGAGATGCAGAAAACACCTTCACTATCCAGCGACGTAGGGCATTTACAGGGCGAGCAGAGGGAGAGGTATTTGCAAAAATTGAGGTTAGCAGGCTTAGAGAACGACGTTTACCTGCTTCCACCAGGATTGTTCACTGACGTACGGAAGTACACGAAGCCCTCGTCTTTACCTGACTTCGGCCCACATGATCTGTATACCTATGTCGTTAAAAACCCATCGCCATACACAGGTATTGATCTGAAAGCGTATAAGAGTTTGGATGCCTACAAATATTTTGTGTCAGGCTGGGTAACATGCCTACATCAGCGGGTCGTCCCTGGAGCCGGTGGTCGCCATCTTATTACAGCTAAGGTTTGTTCACATTTTCATTTACTTTCGGTCCTCAGGATAAACAAAATGTTATTAAATGTCATTGAAATAACTTCTTAGTCTGTTGAGACATGGCCCGTTATAAATTTGCTGTTACCAGGCAATGATGAAGAACTGTATTATTAGGGTCGGTGTAGTTGTAGCAATGTATTAGCAACTAGCTGTTAGCACTAGCTAATGCCAACAACATCATACCTGGTATGTTACTGTAGCAATGTTTACGTTCAGTCATTTGGATGACTGTTAAAACCTTTCAGCCTCAAGTTTTTCCTTTACTGGATTTACTAGTTTACTGAGCTAGCGCGCTCGGGCAAGCTGGGAGCTAGCGCGCGCTAGCCTGCCGGCCGGCCGGCACGCGCACTAGCTCAGTAAACTAGTAAATCCAGTAAAGGAAAAACTTGAGACTGAAAGGTTTTAACAGTCATTCAAATGACTGAACGTAAACATTGCTACAGTAACATACTAGCTACTGTTGTTGACATTAGCTAGCTTGACGTTCAAAATGGCGGACACCGGGGCGTCACGTGACCCTGTGACGTAAGGTGAAATACCTCAATAGGCAGTCTATGGTAAAAAAAAACTGGCAAAACCATGCTTGAGACTTGCACAACACTTGCGTGTGTTCAGTGCCGTAGAAGGTCGCAGACTGCCCATGGAGACTTTTGGTCCTGCACATGCAAATTCTACGGGTCTTGCAACAAATCAAGAACGCATACACTACGTACGGGACCCGTACTCCTTTTGTACGCCTGAACCAAGTCAGCAACGCGGCTAGTAGGGGCTTTTTGCGATGACAGTAAGACTCATGAGTGACGCATGGTTATTGTATGCGTGACATGCCTCAGAAGTACTACAACAGTATTCCACACTTGCTATTTGTGCGGTACGCAAGACAGAAGTACATCTCACTTTCTACCCCTATGTGTGGTGTGCACACAGCACACGCGACCTGCACGCGACACGAGGGGCAAGACTCTGAGTACAGTATATATATTGGGGAGGAATCAAGGAACCATGGTTAGTTTTTTCTTTTTTATCAGACATCTAGTTTTTAGGTTTGTTTACCTGACATGTTTCGACGAACATAACTGTCGTCTTCCTCAGAGTGTCACCGGATGTTGTTGGTGACGCATCTTATCAGCTGATGTTTCCGAAGGCCTGACCTTCCTGTCTGGTTTGACAGGTCGGTCACGCCTTCTATTGTCTGTTCGTCCCCTGCAAGATGGCACTCCAGGTATGGGAGAGCATGTATGCTCCCTCATCCCGGTTGATGGTCCTCGGGCTTCGCTTACGGATTTGGATCTCGATGGCCTCCCTGATCCAGCGCTGATGTTTATTATCTTCTGTGCGGATGACTCTGGCATTCCGCCAGTCCATAATATGATTTTCTCTTTTGCAGTGATCTGTTATGGCTGACTTATAGTTTTCTTGTTGTGCCTTTTCTTTTATTGTTCGGGTTTGTCTTGTAGCTGTCTCCTTTTCGCATTCTTTCTTATGTTCGTTTTTCCTTGTGGTGAAACTCCTTCCTGTCTCCCCGATGTAAGTTTTATTGCATGATTGGCATGGAATCTCATATATGGTGTTGCATCTGTTGTCCGGATGTATTCTGTCTTGACGGAGTGTTGTGTGTGGTTTGACAGGTGTGTTAATGTTGTGTTTCCTCATTGCTCTTTGAATGCGTTCCGTTATTCCTCTGATGTATGGTAATGTTATTACTCCCCTGTGTTCTTGTTTGTTGGTGTGTTTTTTCTCTTTCTTCTGTGTTTTATTGTTCTTGACCTGTTCTGCCCCTTTGGATATTGCCCATTGTGGATATTGACATGCCTTCAGCACGTGTTGTATGTGTTGTTCCTCCTGTTCTTTGTCCTGTGCATCTGTAATTATTGCTGCGTGTTCATGTAATGTTCTAACTACAGATAATTTGTGCATTATGGGGTGTTCAGAAGTCCAGTTTAAATATTGGTCGGTGTGTGTGGGTTTTCTATGCACTTTTATTTTGATGTCCCCATCTTCTGTGTGTTGTATTTTTAAGTCCAAAAATGCTATTGACTGCTCCGTTTCCTCTTCATGTGTGAATTTTATATTGCCGGTATTGTCTATGGTGTTGAGATGGTCGGTAAGTTGTTGAGTGTATCCCAATAGAAGGCGTGACCGACCTGTCAAACCAGACAGGAAGGTCACGCCTTCGGAAACATCAGCTGATAAGATGCATCACCAACAACATCCGGTGACACTCTGAGGAAGACGACAGTTACGTTCGTCAAAACATGTCAGGTAAACAAACCTAAAAACTAGATGTCTGATAAAAAAAGAAAAAACTAACCATATTTAATATAAGACATAATGAACGTAATCGGAAAACCAAGGAACTGATCGTGTAGCATTGTAGAAAGGAAGAAGACCACCTCATTTGCTGTTTTTATGTGAGTATACCTGTATGTTTAATTTACCATGCAAACGTCAAATAATAAAACATGAGTATAAGGGAATAACGCATTTTATTACACTGTAAAAAATCCCAACTAAATAGCCCAACAGTTTGGGCACTGAAACACACTTGGACTCTGAGCTGCTGTCCTGCTCCTGCTGAGTGGTGGGACGGGGTGTCGGGATGTCCTTGTCTTTATCACTGAGCATGGCACAATGGCCTGACAGCGATGATGGGATTGCACTGTCCTCACTTCTGGGCGTCATTAGCTGAAACATACATGAAAATCAGCATATATAATATTAATTACATAAGCATATACAGGTGCTGGTCATATAATTAGAATATCATGAAAAAGTTGATGATTTATTTTAGTAATTCCATTCAAAAAGTGAAACTTGTATATTATATTCATTCATTACACACAGACTGATATATTTCAAATGTTGATTTCTTTTAATTTTGATGATTATAACTGACAACTAATGAAAATCCCAAATTCAGTATCTCAGAAAATTAGAATATTACTTAAGACCAATACAAAAAAAGGATTTTTAGAAATGTAGGCACACTGAAAAGTATGAACATGAAAAGTATGAGCATGTACAGCACTCAATACTTAGTTGGGGCTCCTTTTGCCTGAATTACTGCAGCAATGCGGCGTGGCATGGAGTCGATCAGTCTGTGGCACTGCTCAGGTGTTATGAGAGCCCAGGTTGCTCTGATGGTGGCCTTCAGCTCTTCTGCATTGTTGGGTCTGGCGTATTGCATCTTCCTCTTCACAATACCCCATGGATTTTCTATGGGGTTAAGGTCAGGCGAGTTTGCTGGCCAATTAAGAACAGGGATACCATGGTCCTTAAACCAGGTACTGGTAGCTTTGGCACTGTGTGCAGGTGCCAAGTCCTGTTGGAAAATGAAATCTGCATCTCCATAAAGTTGGTCAGCAGCAGGAAGCATGAAGTGCTCTAAAACTTCCTGGTAGACGGCTGCGTTGACCTTGGACCTCAGAAAACACAGTGGACCAACACCAGCAGATGACATGGCACCCCAAACCATCACTGACTGTGGAAACTTTACACTGGACCTCAAGCAACGTGGATTCTGTGCCTTTCCTCTCTTCCTCCAGACTCTGGGACCTTGATTTCCAAAGGAAATGCAAAATTTACTTTCATCAGAGAACATAACTTTGGACCACTCGGCAGCAGTCCAGTCCTTTTTGTCTTTAGCCCAGGTGAGACACTTCTGACGCTGTCTCTTGTTCAAGAGTGGCTTGACACAAGGAATGCGACAGCTGAAACCCATGTCTTGCATACGTCTGTGCGTGGTGGTTCTTGAAGCACTGACTCCAGCTGCAGTCCACTCTTTGTGAATCTCCCCCACATTTTTGAATGGGTTTTGTTTCACAATCCTCTCCAGGGTGCGCTTATCCCTATTGCTTGTACACTTTTTTCCTACCACATATTTTCCTTCCCTTCGCCTCTCTACTAATGTGCTTGGACACAGAGCTCTGTGAACAGCCAGCCTCTTTAGCAATGACCTTTTGTGTCTTGCCCTCCTTGTGCAAGGTCTCAACGGTCGTCTTTTGGACAACTGTCAAGTCCGCAGTCTTCCCCATGATTGTGTCGCCTACAGAACGAGACTGATACCCCTTTTCCATCAAATCAGTTCCAGGGCTGGTTCGGGGCTGGTGCTGGTTCACAACTCGTTCAACTTGCAAGCCAGCTGAGAACCAGTTTGCTTTTCCATCGCTCGCGGTGCTAAGAGAAGACACGTCATTACGTCGCTGTATACGTCATTACGTCGCTGTATACGTCAGTTACGTCACTACGTTTGCATAAACCTTGGCGCTAATATCGAAGCAAAAACAACGCGGAAGAAGCAGCAGCAGCAACAACAACAATAATAATAATGGATGACTTTGTGTTTGTACAGCTGCTGCTTCTCGTCACTTAAAAATGGCGACCTTTCGCGGTCTTGTTATTGTTGTTGGTCTTAACAACTCCGCCCCCCCCCCCCCCCCCCCCCGACGTAAGCGGTTCTTTCCTCTGGCCCAGCAGAGAGTTGGTGCTAGCCTAGGGTTGCCACCTGTGTCTGACAAAAATCCTGGACATTTCGACCATCCAATCGACCTTTTTGCTTGTAAGCAACGGCGCCCTTCGCACATCTAACCCAAGACAAAAATCACCCTTCTACACTGAAATTGTATTGCTCTAATTAGTAAAAATTACGCTTTTGCTAGTTATTTGTTTAGTTAATTGCTTTACATAATATAGCAGGTCTTCATTATTTTGGTTTATTTCCAACAGTTTTTGGTTGTGGACACGTGGGGGCAGTAGTGGGCATAGGTAAAAGGGGAATACATAATTAAGTTCTGTTTGTTTGCTTATGTGGAATAAAAATAAATAATCTAATTTTTCATTGTATCTAAGAATACCTGAATGTAACAATGTAAGGTGTAGTGTCAAACAGCTTACCTGATTGCTTAGAGTGCGGTGTGTGCTTTGCTTGTGCTTGCCTGTGCCTCTGCTGCTTGCTGCTCTTGGCTAAACAAATACATAGGAGGACATGTAACTGATATAACTGGGCACATACAGGAGTATGTACTACACTACACTATTTCATTTAATTCACCAAAACCTTACCTAATCTTCCATTTATATTTGGTGTTTTTCTTTGCTGCTGCTATGAGTCCTGGCTGATTTTCAATGAATGTCTTGAACTCAGTACAGGACAACTGAAAGTTGAAGCTCAGCCTTCACCATTGCAACAGAGAGTCTGTTTCTTTTATCACTCCAAGCATCCTCCATTGCCCCTTTTCCACCAAAGCAGTTCCAGGGCTGGTTCGGGGCCAGTGCTTAGTTTGGAACCAGGTTTTCTGTTTCCACTGACAAAGAACTGGCTCTGGGGCCAGAAAAACCGGTTCCAGGCTAGCACCAACTCTCTGCTGGGCCAGAGGAAAGAACCGCTTACGTCAGCGGGGGGGCGGAGTTGTTAAGACCAACAACAATAACAAGACTGCGAAAGATCGCCATTTTTAAGCGATGAGAAGCAGCAGCTGTACAAACACGAAGTCATTTATTATTATTATTGTTGCTGCTGCTGCTTCTTCCGTGTTGTTTTTGCTTTGATATTCGCACCAAGGTTTATGTAAACGTAGCGACGTAAGTGACGTATACAGCGACGTAATGACGTGGCTCCGCTTAGCACGGCGAGCTATGGAAAAGCAAACTGGTTCTCAACTGGCTCGCAAGTTGAAATACACATTTTGCCCATCATGTACAAAAAACCGGGACATTCAGTGTCCCGGATTTTTTTTTTTTTTTCCGGGACAGACCATGAAAATCCGGGACAATCAGGAAAAACCGGGACAGGTGGCAACACTATGCTAGCCTGGAACCGTTTTTTCTGGCCCCAGAGCCAGTTCTTTGTCAGTGGAAACAGAAAACCCGGTTCCAAACTAAGCACTGGCCCCGAACCAGCCCTGGAACTGCTTTGGTGGAAAAGGGGCATGTGAGACCATTTAAAGGCCTTTGCAGGTGTTTTGAGTTAATTAGCTGATTAGAGTGTGGCACCAGGTGTCTTCAATATTGAACCTTTTTACAATATTCTAATTTTCTGAGATACTGAATTTGGGATTTTCATTAGTTGTCAGTTATAATCATCAAAATTAAAAAAAATAAACACTTGAAATATATCAGTCTGTGTGTAATAAATGAATATAATATACAAGTTTCACTTTTTGAATGGAATTACTGAAATAAATCAACTTTTTCATGATATTCTAATTATATGACCAGCACCTGTAGATACTGAAGTGAATGTTTAAAGCTTGTGTATTTACCTGTGAAAATCCCTCTGGCGGGGTGCTGTGCCTTCTGCCGGCTTGAAAGCATACTTCTCCCTGTCCGTGCAGGGCTCGCCGGTGCTGCTACCATCATCATCAATTTCTTCCTCCTCCTCTGCTGTTTCAGGCTGGGTTACTTCACTTTTACTCACTTCTTCTTGGGTCCCATTTTCTAAACTTTAAACTGAAAATGTTTAAATTTTTCCCACAAAATATCCAGTGTTCTTCAGTTGAAAGACAGATGCAGAATGCTGCAGACACGCTGGGTGTATACCCACTCCTGGCTTGCATCACACACAAGTTATGAGTGATTGTAACGTGCTAATCACATGCATCACACACGCTTCACAAGTGCGGCCCGTACTCATAGCACAGGAAACTGGTAAAATGCAAGTCTCGCACACTCCACACTTACTGAACACACACTGATCACGTGTGTCAGATATACGCTTTCCACGGGCTAACGGCGCAATTTTTCCCACGCCTCGAGGAAGTCAGGTGTGCAGCCTGTACTTGACAAGTACTTTGCCTGTACTCATCTCATCTCATTATCTGTAGCCACTTTATCCTTCTACAGGGTCGCAGGCAAGCTGGAGCCTATCCCAGCTGACTATGGGCGAGAGGCGGGATACACCCTGGACAAGTTGCCAGGTCATCACAGGGCTGACACATAGACACAGACAACCATTCACACTCACATTCACACCTACGGTCAATTTAGAGTCACCAGTTAACCTAACCTGCATGTCTTTGGACTGTGGGGGAAACCGGAGCACCCGGAGGAAACCCACGCGGACATGGGGAGAACATGCAAACTCCACACAGAAAGACCTTCTTGCTATGAGGCGACAGCGCTAACCACTACACCACCGTGCCGCCCACTTTGCCTGTACTCCTCCCCCAAACTTTCCCCCGGGTTCACCGCGACCCTGCGGCACGGCTGCGAGCTCCCAAACCCTGCGACCCATGCATGTCCAAAACATTTACGGCGGGTTGTGAGTGAGGCTTTAATGTTGCCGTAGGTCTCTTAGCATTGTTTCTGATAACTTTTCTTCTTGTCTTTACATCAATTTTGGGGACGTCCTGTTCTTGGTAAGGACACTGTGATGCCCCATTTTCTCCACTTGTTGATGATGGCCTTCAGTGTTCCATGGTACAGCTAATATTTTGAAAATGTTTTGGACCCCTCTCCTGATTGAGACCTTTTTGACAATGGGATCCCTTACATGCTTTGTAAGCTCTTTGTGCACCATGGCTTCAGAAATGAAGATGAAACCAAGAAGATGTCAAGAAAATCCTATAGAAACCGCTAATCTTTATTTCTAGTTCATCAGAATCACTTCATTGTTGACAGGAGTATGATGATTACTTTTGAACGTGAGTTTAAATGTGATTGGTTCATTCCAAGCACAGTCACGTGTCCCATGAAAAAAGGGCGTGCACACTTACTCAACCAGGTTATTGGAAGTTTTTTCTTTTTTTTTTCTCTAAAACTTTCCTATTTGTTTTTTCTCTTTTTTTGGAAAATGATCTGACATGATTTATCTTGGTTTCAGTTTTTTGTTTTGTTTTTTTGTTTTTACATTGTTGTTTTAATAGGTGTGTGAAGGCTGTTTCTACACACTGTATAGTTCATGTTTGTGGTGAAGATTTTTGGGGGGTTTTTTAATCAGGAGACATTTATGTAGCATTTATTGAAGGACACTTAGGTGTCAGCGATTCGTAACAGCCACAGTGCTTTCTAAAGTTTCCCAGTGCAGGAAAGTCTTCAGGACAGAGAAGTTTATGCTTTTCGGTTTCTTAATAAAATGACAAGTTGCCTTTTTTGTTATTTTAACTTTGAGAGAGAAAAGGAGATGGTGGTGATCTGGTAGAGAATGGCTGTTTATCGTTATGGCTATAATGTACAGTGTCTTGCAAAAGTATTGATCCCCCTTGGTGTTTGTCCTGTTTTGTTGCATTACAAGCTGGAATTAAAATGGATTTTTGGAGGGTGAGCGCCATTTGATTTACACAACATGTCTACCACTTTAAAGGTGAAAATGGTTGTTTTATTGTAACACAAACAATAATTAAGATGAAAAAACAGAAATCTGGAGTGTGCATAGGTATTCACCCCCTTTCATATTAAACCCCTAAATAAGAGCTGCTCCAACCAATTCACTTCATAAGTCACATAATTAGTTGATTAAGATCCACCTGTGTGCAATCAAAGTGTCACATGATCCGTCACATGATGTCTGTATAAATCAACCTGTTCTGGAAGGACCCTGACTCTGCAACACTACTAAGCAAGCAACATGAAAACCAAGGAGCCTCCAAACAGGTCAGAGACAAAATTGTGGAGAAGCATAGATCAGAGGTGGGTTATTTAAAAAATATCCAAAACTTTGAACATCCCAGGGAGCACCATTAAATCCATTATAGCAAAATGGAAAGAATATGGCACCACTACAAACCTGACAAGAGAAGGCCGCACACCAAAACTCACAGACCGGGCAAGGAGGGCATTAATCAGAGATGCAACAAAGACACCAAAGAGAACACTGAAGGAGCTGCAAAGATCCACAGCGGAGATGGGAGTATCTGTCCATAGGACCACTTTAAGCTGTACGTACACTCCACAGAGCAGGGCTTCATAGAAGAGTGGCCAGAAAAAAAGCCATTGCTTAAAGAGCAAAAATAAGAGAGCACATTTGGAGTTTGCCCAACAGCATGTGGCAGACTCCCTAAACACATGGAAGAAGATTCTCTGGTTAGATGAGAATAAAATTTAACTTTTTGGCCATCATGGGAAATGCCACGTGTGGCGTAAACCCAACACCCTGAGAACACCATCCCTACAGTGAAGCATGGTGGTGGCAGCATCACACTGTGGGGATATTTTTCATCTGCAGGGACAGGAAAGCCGGTCAGGACTGAAGGAAAGATGGATGGCACTAAATACAGGGCAATTTCTGGAGAAAAACCTGTTTGAGGCAGCCAGAGGTTTGAGACTGGGACGAAGGTTCACATTCTAGCAGGACAATGGCCCTAAACATACTGCTAAAGCTACACTGGAGTGGTTTAAAGGGAAACATTTCAATGTCTTGGAATGGCCTAATCAAAGCTCAGACCTCAATCCAATTGAGAATCTGTGGCATCACTTGAAGATTGCTGTACACCAACGCAACCCATCTAACTTGAAGGAGTTGGAGCAGTTTTGCCTTGAGGAATGGGCAAAAATCCCAGTGGCTAGATGTGCTAAGCTAATAGATACATGCCCCAAGAGACTGGCAGCTGGAATTGCAGCAAAAGGTGGCTTTACAAAGTATTGCCTTTTTTTTGGGGGGGGGTTTGAATACCTATGCACACTCCAGATTTCTGTTTTTCATCTTAATTATTGTTTGTGTCACAATAAAACAATTTTCACCTTTAAAGTTGTAGGAATGTTGCATAAATCAAATGGTGCTAACCCTCCAAAAATCCATTTTAATTCCAGCTTGTAATGCGACAAAACAGGACAAAAACACCAAGGGGGATGAATACTTTTGCAGGACACTGTAAGTGATAACAGGATGCAGCTTGTTTTGTGGATGTTTCAAGTCAGGCCATATCACACCACCCCAGCATGTATTATTTTCATATACCTGCATGGTCCTCTTACATAACTTTACTTCTGGTTGAGTTTTTAGAACCATATATAGGAGAAAATGTCATCATTTGAGCCTGTAAAGGGTTTCCCCAGACTATCACACACATTTTATTTACATGTGCATGTTTTGTCATACTGGTACCTACTTGAGTCAGTGTTTGTGTTATGTGTTTATAGCATTTTATTCATTTTAACTCCGTGTGTGTGTGAGACAGCAAACAGTGTGTGATCTGGAGTTACGAGGAGCAGCACAGTGCCACACCATGTTTGTGTGTGGTGGTGATCCGTTAGACCTGTGCTCTGAATCACTCATCCCTCCAAACATATCCAGTACAGGTATAGAAGGCAAACTAGCTTTTGTGATATTCCAGAAAAATATCTCTTTCCACAATTTATCTTAAACATTCTTCATAATATACAACTCAACTTCTCCACTCTTGATATGATTGCAGGTGTAGTCATTTTTTTATACTGAACAAGTGTACATCTTTTTTTTTTTTCAGTTCAGTTCTGTGAATGTTTTACTTATATTTCATTACTCATGAGAAATAAGCTGTGTAAGTTTGGTAGTGGTCAGTCTTGAGCATGTTATTTGTGTGCTTGCGTAGTATATTTGGACTGGAAACTATTAAAAAGGAAACATGAGCTTGATGTCATTGTCACTTTATTGGTTGACACTCACACAGAGACAGAGAAGCAGCCCAAACCCCTATTGCTGACTCTGAGGAGTGTGTACAGTGAGGGCCAGGTAAAAGCCACAGTGCGGGCGTTAGAGGTGGGCTGTATCAACAGCTCAGAACCACACCACAAGAAGGTACACTGTATATTGTATCTCCCAGAAGACACTCATATTTCACAGGCTGTCAAAATTATGTTGGGAATTGAAATGTCCTCTCTTTTTGTCTCTGCTTTTAGCTTTTCCTCCTCCTTTCCTGTTATGTTTCTTTCCTCTTTTCTGCACTGTCTCATCTCATCTCTGTCTTGCCGTTTGTAGAATGGAGAGTTTTTATGGGAGAACGTAACTGATCTTCAGAAGCATGGGTTTCATGTGGACCCCACCCAAGGAAGTGTGGCTGCAGGTCACAGATGCACCATCACTATCACTTGGACTCCACCTGCTGGACACACTGTACGGAAGTATAACATGCACACTAGGGGTGTAATGCAATAGCATTATCTTTATCTGTTTAGAGCTCCAAATATTCCTATCTGTATTCAGATGTGAATCTGAAGGGTGAGGCCGAAACCAGAAGAGTTTTTTTTTATTAAATAAATTATTATTAAATAAGAACTGTAGCACTATGCCACCAGAAGCAGTGCAAAAAACTCAGAAGTTGAAATGCCAGCACTGGCAGTATGATCCATGAATTCTGGCTCTGAAAGTTCCTCAATTTCAGCTACATCACTTGAGTTTATAAATGGTCTCAACTAGAGGTGTGGCTAGGCAGGTATGAATGAAGGAACACGATAAACAAGTTCTTTCTTTGTCCCTTGAACTTCATATTTAACCACTCATGCCCACATGAAAGTAAAAACCTCCCAGAGATTTTTGTGCATCAGTATCCCAGTCCTATGGCACACCTTTAATTTCAACCAGCTGTCCTGTGACCGGGCAGCACGGTGGTGTAGTGGTTAGCGCTGTCGCCTCACAGCAAGAAGGTTCTGGGTTTGAGCCCAGCCGCCGACGGGGGCCTTTCCGTGTCGAGTTTGCATGTTCTCCCCGTGTCTGCGTGGGTTTCCTCCGGGTGCTCCGGTTTCCCCCACAGTCCAAAGACATGCGCTTAGGTTAACTGGCTACTCTAAATTGTCCATAGGTGTGTGTGTGTGAACCTCCATAATAATCCAGTAGAAGGCAACGGGAAACCACTACTGTAATTCTTCTTCTCTAGAAACTTTGATGGCTGAAGCCATCAGAGCAGACCTGCTATCAGCCAGCACCCTGAAGAAAAAGAAGTCTTGTGACCCTTTCCAGAAAAAAAAAAAAGTGAACCTCCTATTTGTGTCTGTACATGTTTGTCTTTAGAACACATCTACTATTTGTTCATTGTGACAAAAGTACTCGTATTCAGTTACATCCCGAATGCACATTATCAAATTTAAATATAAAGAATCTTGGGAATTTTGTCTTCAAAACTATTAATTCAGATTTCACAATGGCTTTGAAGCTTATGATGACTAAGCAATAAAATATCATGCTGTATTCATTCATTCATTTTCTATGCTGCTTATCCATTACGGGTTGTAAGTAGACTGGAGCCAATCCCAGCTGACATTGGGCAATTGGGTTCACCCTGGACAGGTCGCCAGTCTATCGCAGGTTAGAAATGTTAGAGCCACAGACTCACAATGGACAATTTAGGCCCTGTCCACACGGCAACGGATTCAGGTGAATCTGATAAAATTGTTTATCGTTTCGGCCTGGCGTCCACACGGCACCGGCGTTTTGGGTGCCCCAAAACGAAATCTTTTGAGAACGGGTTCCAGAGTGGAAAAATCTGGCAATGGCGCCATTGCGAAGTCGTCTGGATGAGTAGAACGGATTTGTTTACGATGACGTCACAACCACATGACTGTCAGTGCTTCACGCCGGGTAGAAGTGTAACGAACTCGATGCGAGTTGTCAACAAATCCTATAACTTGGTTCATGAAACGCGCTTACAAAATATTTTCACTGTGAATATTTATTGTGTAATGGTGCAAAGTGAGAGAGTGAGAGAATAGCCCTTAGGGCAGAGTCTTTAGTCCAAGCACTGCGGAAGTACTGAGTATAACCAAACCACGCACCACCCGTGCGCTTTCCAAAAACAAAAACAATCCCGCCAGCAAAAATAGGGAAAAAAAAGGAGCGATCTCACCTCTTCAGATGTTGGTTTAAGTCCGACAATACATTCCTCAAAAAGGGTGTAGAAGAACAAAGTAATCCATCAACGTGTAGCATTCAATTTATTCCGGACCATTAAAGAATTCTGGAGGATATCAGAATGTTGGCGTACCGGCTTCCATCTACCCCCATTCATTCCTCTTTCCGCATCTTTCGTTTTACGCTACTGATTAATAATCAAAACTTTTTATGTGGCTGATGCTACAGAAGAAGGGGTTTATGCGCATGCGTCTACTTCTTCTATTGTTCTGGTGTCTCCGATGGGACCGTCTTACAGCGCACGTAGAGGTGTGGCATGTGTATTGCATCGTTTTCAGCAAGTGTTGCGTTGCCATATGTACCTGATATTTTACTGATCCGTTGCCCATGTGGACGCGATATTTAAAAAAAAAAATCTCATTGCCATTGTCGTGTGGATGTAGCCTTAGAGTAGCCAGTTCACCTAATCTGCATGTCTTTGGACTATGGGAGGAAACTGGAGTACCCAGAGAGAAAACGCACAGGCACGAGAAAAACACGAAAACTCCACACAGAAAGACCCCAGTCAACTGACAGGTTTGAACCCAGAACCCGCTTGTTATAAGGCAACAGTCAGTGCTAACTACGGCACCATCGTGCCACCTGCACTACTAGACAAAAGGTGGTGGTGGTGTTTTTTTTTTTAACACCCTGTGTTAATATTTTAACTCCTTAAGAAACGGGTTCAAATTATGAAGTTATCTAGGTCTTACTGGAAAAGGCTGATTTCCTTTCTTTTTTTTAAAATCTGCAGTAAGCAGATTTAGGTATTTGGACCACTCGTTTAATTTTTTTCTTCGTTGTTTAATTGCCTGTAGTGGGTAAACTGTAATAGAACACACCATTGCAAATGAATAACAAATAAGTAAGCTTTATTGACTATGGAGCTAACAACCCTCTTGTCTAAATGCGCTTGGTAGACAACGTTTGCAACCCAATACACTGCAGAAAACGGAATTTGAGGAGAAAATTCCTTAATACTAGTGAAATTATCTTGCTGCATGGACGGATAATTTTACTTGACAAGACATCTTGGAATAAGTTGGTTACAATCTAGAACTAGTTTTAATAATCTCAGAGTTGGTGTCTCGTTTTCTTCTACACTGCAAAAATGCTATCTTAACAAGTTAGAATATCTTGAATATAGTTGAAACAATCTAGCGTTTCCTATTAGAAGAATACAAGACACCAACTCTGAGATTATTAAAACTAGTTCTCGATTATAACCAACTTATTCCAAGATGTCTTGTCAAGTAAAATTATGTCCATGCAGCAAGAGAATTTTATTCGTATTAAGGAATTTTCTCCTCAAATTCAGTTGTCAGGTTTTTTGCAGTGTACAATACACAGTACACACAATAGTCAGGGAGGTCACCATAACCCATTTTTATGCCTCCGCCACCTTAAGGTGCAGGAGGCATTATGTTTTCGGGTTGTCCATCCGTCCGTCCGTGCGTCCATCCCGAAACCTTGTGAACACGGTATCTCAAAGGCTAATAAAAGGAATTTCACCAAACTTTCACCATTTGTGCGCTTTGGGACAAACATGAACTGATTAGATTTTGAGGTTAAAAGGTCTAAGGTCAAGGTCACTGTGAGGTCAAATGTCTGTCCGAAAACCCTGTGAACACAATGTCTCCAAGGCAAATAAAAGGAATTTCACCAAACTTTCACCATTTGTGCATTTGGGGACAAAGATAAGCTGATTAGATTTTGAGATCAAAAGGTCTAAGGTCAAGGTCACTGTGAGGTCAAATGTCTGTCCGAAAACCTTGTGAACACAATGTCTCCAAGGCCAATACAATTAATTTCACCAGGTCAAGATTACTGTGAGGTCAAATGTCCATCCCCAAATCACAACTTAATAAGGCGTGTAGTCTACCGGGCGGAGGCATCCCCATCGATGCCGTTGGCGTCGAGTTCTATCTAGTTTCTTCATGTAAAAGGTATGTATTTATAGAACATATGCACTGCTTCATGGTTTGCAGAACATTAAAAAAAAACCACGTAATGCTGCCAGTCAGCTACGAACTTACAGTATTTTGATGACTGAGGCAAAAAATGTCGCTTTAAGTTTAATCATTTTGCGCGTAGCTCACGGACTTCAACAGCTGAGCATCTTAAATCAGCCTCCTGGCACTGTGAGCCTGATCTGTTAAACAGAGTTTAAGAATCGTTTAGTTGTCGTTATGCCACGTTAACCCTCAGTTTTAAGCCACTTGACTAGATGTAGAAAATTGCTAAATAAATAAGGCCTCAATAACTTGGAGGCTTGGGTCAAATTTAGATCAAACATTTAGACCCTCCAACATTTTACCAGTGAGACATGAAGCCTGATCATTACCTGACTGCAGCGATATTAAACTGAGTCGCTAATGCACAGATAGCATGGCAGATTTGAACAAAGATGGAAGTTATATCTCATCAAGAATCAAAACAAGGATAGTTAACAACCGGATAAAATAATTTATGAAGATGTTTCTGCAAAGAAAATGTCATCTTTGTCTTTTAATTTACATTTTGTCAGTGATTGATATATGTATGTGTGTGTGTGTGTGTGTGTGTGTGTGTGTGTGTGTGTGTGTTCTAGCCCAACAAGGTGGTGCAGATGTGTGTTCCACTGATATTGAAAGGAGACAAGACTGACGTGTACAGCGTCACACTCATGGCCTACACATCCCACCACACGCATTCTGCATAGGCTATTGTTACTTATCATTAAAATAACCTTTTATAAACTGTATGGTTTCTGTTGTTTTTATTATTCAGAAGGTCTTTCTTTAATCAGCTTACTCAGATAGAAGCATACTCTTTGTTCAATATTGTATTGCAGGCAGACAGAAGGGGGAGTCTGAGAGCACTCTTTCAACACGTCATTTACATCATCCAGGGGTTACTTTTTTGTTTCCTTTAACAGCAGGGAAGATGTTATTCAGGTAGGTATAGGTGGCCATTTACGCGTGGTTCAGTACACATAATTTGGTATGCTGTACCCTCAATATCATAGCTAGCAGTTATTTTTCATTAGAGCTCAGGGGAGGGTTTAATGCAAATTTTCCAAACTATGTGTTTAAAAGGGCTGGGCAAATTATAGAAAATAAAAGATATTAATGTGTGTTAAAAACAGAATAAATATATATATATATATATATATATATATATATATATATATATATATATATATATATATAAGGTAAACTTTCATATATTCTATATTCATTACATGTAAAGTGAAATATTTAAAGCCTTTTTTTGTTTTAATTTTGATGATTATGGCTTATAGCTCATGAAAATCAGAAATCCAGTATCTCAAATTATTAGAATATTCCCTAAGATCAACCAAAAAAAGGATTTACAATACAGAAATGTCCAACTTCTGAAAAGTATATTCATTTATACACTCAATACTTGGTTGGGGCTCCTTTACTATGAATTACTGTATCAATGCGGTGTGGCATGGAGGTGATCAATCTGTGGCACTGCTGAGGTGTTATTGAAGCCCAGGTTGCTTTGATAACGGCCTTCAGCGTATCTGTATTTTTGGGTCAGGTGTTTCTCATTTTCCTCTTGACAATACCCCATAGATTCTCTATGGGGTTCAGGTCAGGCAAGTTGGCTGGCCAATCAAACACAGTAATATCATGGTCAGCAAACCATTTGGTAGTAGTTTTGGCACTGTGGGCAGGTGCTAAGTCCTGCTGGAAAAGGAAATCAGCATCTCCAAAAAGCTCGTCAGCAGATGGAAGCATGAAGTGCTCTAAAATCTCCTGGTAGATGGCTGTGTTGACTTTGGACTTGATAAAATACAGTGGACCATCACCAGCAGATGACATGGCACCCCAAATCATCACAGACTGTGGAAACTTCACACTGGGCTTCAAACACCTTGGATTCTGTGCCTCTCCACTCTTCCTCCAGACTCTAGAACCGTGATTTCCAAATTAAATGCAAAATGTACTTTCATCTGAAAAGAGGACTTTGGACCACTGAGCAACAGTCCATTTCTTTCTCTCCTTAGCCCAGATAAGACACTTCTGACATTGTCTCTGGCTCAGGAGTAGCTTGATATTAGGAATGCGAAAGTTGTATCCCGTTTCTTGAAGATGTCTCTTCGTGATGGGTCTTGATACACTGACACCAGCCTCAGTCCGCTCCTTGTGAAGCTCTCCCAAGTTCTTGAATTAACTTTTCTTGACAATCCTCTCAAGACTGCGGCCATCCCTGTTGCTTGTGCACCTTTTCCAGCCACCCTTTTCAGCAATGACCTTTTGTGGCTTACCCTCCTTGTGGAGGGCATCAGTGATCATCTTCTGGACAACAGTCAAGTCAGCAGTCTTCCCCATGATTGTGGTTGTGTGTACTGAACTAGACCGAGAGATACACTGTGTTCATACTGTTTTACTCAAACTCGAAATGAAATATTCTAATATTTGGAGATGTTTTTTTTTTTTTTTTTGTACTGTGTGCCATACTGATTAAAATTAAAATAGAAAAATGCTTGAAACATTTTAGTTTACGTGTAATGAGTCTATAATATATAACATTTTCACTTTCTTAAATAACTGATGGAAAATATTGAACTTTTTCACAATATTCTAATTTTTTGAGATGCACTTGTGTGTGTGTGTGTGTGTGTGTGTGTGTGTGTGTATATATATATATGCAACATGACAATGAGCTGTAATTGAAGATTTACAGATTACAGGCAGGTACAGTACATTTATTGCTGGGAGCTCACTTGATATTGCACAGGTAATATGAATATGGGGACCTCAGCTCAGTTGTATTTGTCAGTAATGTTAAGTATGTTATTTGTAAACCTTGTTGTAGGTTAGATAGCATATCGAAATATCATAACATAAAATGAATTCAAATGAGAGTAATTGTCAATTCAATAGTTTTCTATTTCCTGAAAATACCCAAAATTAAATGTAACAATACAATATACACAGCATCTAAAAAAAAAAAAACCCCGTTTGCAATCTCTAACGCAGCTCGGGGTATCAAGTGCCATTTGAGAGATTTAGGTTCAGGTATCTTACACAAGGACATAAGAACATTTAAGCTGTGTCTCAGACAACTTCAGCATGCGTTTATAATTACACCTTGCTTAACTTAACCACTTAAAGTTTTTCAGTTTGTTGTTTAGTTGATTATCTTCAAGTGTGTTATTCAGTAACTGCTATGAATTATTCACTAAATTATAGTGAAATGAACAGGGAAGATATATAATTAATTAGTCATGAATTTAAACAATTAGTTATATAATATTTGCTAAAATGTCTAGCGCTTTTCTGCCTTTTGGTTAAGATCATCTGTATTAGAATAAATTAATACAAAGCTCTACTTTGATGCCATGGCAGGGCTCTAAACTATTGCCAGCTAATTTTACTCCAAATTGAATCTGGTAAGCAAATGAATTCAACACTCTTGGTTTTACTTACAATTTTACTTCATATTTCTTACAGAGAATATAAGCTTTTGTGTTGTTATAGTTAGAATTTAATCTCGAAGATTCGCTGAAGAATGACAAAACATAGTAGTATTTATAATCAAGTTGAATGTGTCTTGAAGCTTTAAATATTTCTCCATTTCTAAATTGTATTATAACTTCTAGCCTTCTGGGCTCTTTTGTCTATTCTGTATATGAAGTGACTGAATATGCATACTAATCCATGTATTATAATAATATCTATTTTATTGAATTTTTGGTAGAACTTTACAGTAATAGTGCTGACCAAATTCAACTTGGAATATATAGATGATGTAGAAAGGTACCTAACTGAATGTCAATATGACATGCTCTAGGTTGACAGCATATACCAGTAAAGCTGAAGCTCAGCCAATAGGAGTGGCCCGTTAGAGGGAGAGAGGCATGTGGTCAGCATTTATGCCAGATTGGAGCAGATTACTCCAAATCAGATTACCGCATTTTGACCCTGCTCAAAAGGCAAGGTTATTATAAGCTTATCAGTATGCAATATCAGTCTTTTTTTATGCACTACATTGCATCATTCGGTGATATTGGTAGTGTTCTTTCATGCTCTTTTAAGGGACTAATTTTATTTTGTCTCTAATCATGTTTTATAAGGCCTTTACTTCGTTTGTGATAGACACCTCTGCAAAAACAGTGTCCCATAAGATGGATGATTTACTCACTCAGTTGTTCACTATATT
This sequence comes from Neoarius graeffei, assembly GCF_027579695.1. Taxonomy (NCBI): domain Eukaryota; kingdom Metazoa; phylum Chordata; class Actinopteri; order Siluriformes; family Ariidae; genus Neoarius; species Neoarius graeffei. Next base: position 26,587,800 of record NC_083578.1, read on the forward strand.
ACTGTGTCTTCTTCAGTATTCTGCCTAATGGCAGGTCCAATCTGATGGCTTCAGCCATCAAAGTTTCAAGGGAACGTTACAGTAGTGGTTTCCTGTTGCCTTCTACTGGATTATTATAGAGGTTTTCTCCTCTCAACCATTCACACTTATGGACAATTTAGAGTAGCTAGTTAACCTAACCGCATGTCTTTGGACTGTGGTGGAAACCGGCGCACCCGAAGGAAACCCACGTAGACACAGGGAGAACATGCAAACTCGACACAGAAAGGCCCCTGTCAACCACTGGGCTCGAACCCAGAACCTTCTTGCTGTGAGGCGACAGTGCTAACCACGACACCACCGTGCTGCCCTCAGCATGTCTGAATTTGGTCTTTTATACGTAGTAAAAAGGGATGTCTAGGGGGCTGAACATTAAACATCTTTCCCCTATACTAATCCCCAATTGAGAATTACATTTGTGGTTAACCATGTCAGGCCATTTTGTGGTTCAAGACCTCATCAGTGTGAAGGGGCTTTTGTATTTCTGTGAACCTCAGAGCTATGTCACTAGAAGCATAATGCTCCTAGTAGGGTCTCCCTAGGTAAACAGATCTGAGGGGAGAGCTCAGACAAATAGAGTAATCTGAAAGACCCCATGAAGGGTACAAGATGACTAAGTGTATGCTGTCCAAATTAGGGTTACCACAACCTACCCCCGAAGCCACCAATGATCACTATATCAGGATCAGTTCGAACTACCAATGCCATTTTGATGGCAGACATGCAATGGACAGTCTTAGAGGAACTTGACCCTTGTAATAGAAACTGGCTTTAAGATTGTGCAACATCAATTTTCTGTTGTTACTGTGTGAGACATGGTACGAGCTCCAGTACCAAACTGTTTGATCAGGGGTGGTCTTTCACTGCTACTCCAGCGTTCCCACAGGCCTCAGGCTGTCAGGATGTTCACCAATCCCAGGCTACAGAAGGAAAACTCTCACTATTGTTTGTGCATATGTATGCACCAAATAGCAGTTTGGAGTATTCAGACTTCTTGGAGAAGTTAGAGTAAACACGTGAGAGGGTATTAACTCCATAGTGCTACTATGGGACTTCATTGCTTATGTTGGAAATGAAGGCAATATTTTGGAGGGGAGTGATTAGGAGGAACGACATACCCTCCCATCAAGACCCTTACGAAAATTAACCATGGTTTTACTATGAAAACTAACCATGGTTTTACCATGGTTTATAGTTATTCATGGTTTTCATGGTTTTTTTGGGTAACCATGAAAACCATGGTTCATGACTATGGTTTAACCATGGTTTCACTATGGTAAATGTTAATGTATCTGGGCTGTTAATCGAGATCCTTCTCTACAGCATTGACTGTTGGATGAAAGCATGATAATACTACAGTTAGTGCATCCTTTTAAAAACCATACTATCCCTTTTTAAACTAATTTCATAGTTACTATGGCCTATTACACATACAACTATGATGCTACCACAGCTACTGCAGTACTATGGATAAACCACAGTAATGCTATGGTTGGTTCATAGTACTTAGAATCACCATGAAATACCATAGTAAATCCATCAGGGCTTTGAACCGGAATTTTTTTCCTATTGGTTCGTTCCGAACAGAAACGGAATTTTAACGTTTCCGGTTTTGGGTTCCACCATTAAATAGACGTTCCCGAACCGGTTAGAACAAAAAAATTTCGTTCCCGGAACGGTTAATTACGTTCCCTGTCAGCTGTTTAACAAATGGCTATAAAATTATGTCTCTGTCTCATCCAGCTTAAGCCAAATGTAGGCTAATTCTATTACAACCTTCATTAAATAAGACAAGAAATAATTCAAAACAATTATTATTTCAAATGTTGGCGATTTGGATTCTCAGTATGTCTTCCCATCTACACAAACAGAAAAAGTGCCAAAAATGAAAGATAATTCGTTTAGTGTGTTACCAAAGGCTAGTCAGGCCCTATAGAGGGCTACCGCATGACGTCACCGCGCCGCGAGATTTTGTTAGGCGCCATATTGGAAGACCAAGTGCACATCTATGCAAGTACATACATTCATAAAACAAACTACACCTGAAATGTAGCCAGGGCCGGTTCTGCCCTAATCTGGACCCGGGTGCAACATCGCGCAACCCCCCCCCAAAAAAAACAGTCTAAATCAGGACAACCATCACATAACTATAACTATAAACATTTTATATCAACTATTTTAACTAAATGGGCTATAATAAATAAGCCTGCAGGCAGCCACGGCGGGCTGCCTCAGAAAACTAACCATTTGTCCTACCTTAAAACTCGTTTTGCATTTTCTGCCTCCTTTTTTGTATTTTCAACCCTCCGTTTATTTTCTTTCCTTTTCTGAAAACCCGATTTGTGTCCAGACATTTTGTTCTGCTACCAACGAACTAACTCGTCAGGTCTCGTCTCTCGAGCCCGCGATGATTCCCGTGGGAAGGGCAACAACTGATACATTTTTACAAACAGCCAATAAACAGCCAATAGGGAGGTTGCATCGTTCAGGCTCTTCTTTGCTCAGACACTCAGTAATGCACTTACTCACTAGCAGTCCACCTTCCCGCTCTCTCCATTCAATCAGCGAACGTCACACAGGAAGTGAACCCCAGCGGGTCATAGAAACTTGCGCAGGAGAAGAATGACTATTTGTAGGCTACAGAAACTTTGAGGAACGAAATAAAAACCGGTATTAACCGGTTACCATTATTTTTAATAAGCGTTTCTGTTCCGGAACATAAAAAATAATAAAGTTTCTGGTTTCGTTTCTGTTCCATGTGAAATAGAAAAAGTTCCCGGTTTTCGTTTTCGTTCCTTGAACCGGTTCAAAGCCCTGAAATCCATGGTTACTACCATGGATGAACCATAGTAATACTATGGTTGGTTCATAGTACTTAGAATAACCATGAGATACCATGGTAGAATCATGGTTACTACATAAAAACCATAGTATAACCATGGTTACTACATAAAACCATGGTAAAACCATAGTTAACCATGGTAGATTTTTGTAAGGGGAGTCAGTGCCAGAAATATCTGGCATTTTAAAGTCAGTCAATCTCTGTGGCTAAGGTTATTATGACGGAAGTTGTCATTATAGCAATGCTGAGATGTTAAAGGCACTGGAGAAGGTTGAGATTGTATGGCATGCCTCTTACCCCATTGCTGGTTGGATATCTGGACCAGTGCCTTTGGATTAGGAAACCGGTGGTCTCTGTTTCTAAAAAATGGGGTTGTGTGATGGTGTGTTCTGGTGAGAAGGCTCAGTGTGATAGTTGAACCTAAGTTTCAGGATGAACAATATGGGTTTTTGCACAACTTTGACAGAGTATCTCTTGTCTGCACTCCTGTTTGTGGTTTTCATGGACAGGATATCAAGATACAGCAAAGGTTGGAGAAGTGGCCTGTATGGAGGGCTGAGGTAACATCCCTGTTATTTATCACATCGTGATATCCTCTTGGTTGGGCACCTCACAAGGACGTCCCCTGGTCAGTTCATATTAGAGATGTATCAGGCATGTCCTACTTGGCTTACAAAGCCAAAAATGGCTTTGGACCAGCGTCCTCCTAGCATAAAGCACTTATCACACCCTGCTCAACACACTCTCACTGATCCTCTAGCAATGCTTGATTGGGCCCACCATTTCTCAGGGAAGATATGCATCATGGAGTTTCTTTGTTCTGGAACCTAGTTGGTGGAATGAACTACTCTTAGTGCCTGACCTTGTAAACCAATATGGGGATGTGTTCATTGATGGGGATTTCATTAGCACTTCTGTAATTTTCCCTGGATAAGCGTGTTTGCCAAATGCCGTAAATGTGAATGTAAATGTAGAAGTATTTGGGGCTGACCTTCTCAGCCTATTATCACTGTAAATCCCACCAGGAAAAGTGGAAGGAGAATAAGAGCATGAATTAACCATATTTGGGAAGGGAGAAATATACATAATTATTATACAGGACACTTTTTCCATGGAATAAAAACACGTGTTCTATTCCCTTCTAGTGGGTTTCATTCATTTGGTTTGATAGCATGCAATATTGTTAGCATATCACTTATCCTATGTGTATTACGTCACTCTACCCAATGGAGAATGAACGTTGAATATGGTTTATGATACTGCATGGTTGTCAAGACACCATGACGTCACACATCAGAGACGTAAAACCTCCGCACTAGCGAGCGACTGTGACAATTTGTAAACAAATATGGCAGCCAGGTTTGCTTCATTAAATACAGAAGATTTTGAGAGAATTTTGAACGAGAAAGATGCGTTGAACACCTGAAAGGAATGTGTATGTATAATAATAATAATAATAATAGGCGGCACGGTGGTGTAGTGGTTAGCGCTGTCTCCTCACAGCAAGAAGGTCCGGGTTCGAGCCCAGCAGCCGACGAAGGCCTTTCTGTGCGGAGTTTGCATGTTCTCCCCGTGTCCGCGTGGGTTTCCTCTGGGTGCTCCGGTTTCCCCCACAGTCCAAAGACATGCAGGTTAGGTTAACTGGTGACTCTAAATTGAGCGTAGGTGTGAATGTGAGTGTGAATGGTTGTCTGTGTCTATGTGTCAGCCCTGTGATGACCTGGCGACTTGTCCAGGGTGTACCCCGCCTTTCGGCCGTAGTCAGCTGGGATAGGCTCCAGCTTGCCTGCGACCCTGTAGAACAGGATAAAGCGGCTAGAGATAATGAGATGAGATAATAATAATAATAATAATATTGACTGGCTTTTTTTCATGGTATATCAGATATATTCCATTCAGCTAGCATGACATTGAACTCTTCTTCAACTCATTCAATATCATGCTAGCTGAATGGAATATATCTGATAGACCATGAAAAAAAGCCAGCCGATATTATTTAATTATTGCCGTCCATAGTTTGATTTAATGTAATCAATAATATTTACAAATACATCTACAATTGTATATTAAGAACACTTAGATACATACAATAGATAAATACAAAGTAGCTACTTAATGAACAGTATATTGTAGAGCTAGTACATGTATACATCACTTAATGTTAAGTTAATAACATTGAGCTCGCATAACAGCTTTGGTAAGGTTCTCAAGTGAAACTAATTTACTGTAAATGTATTATAAAACTTGATAACCTTTCATTTGACTCAAATTACACTGAAGTCTCCTTTTTTCCATTAGAAAAAGTTTATTAGTACTGCTCAATTTTAAACTGATTTCAGAACTCAACATGGCATTACTTTCCAAGCCCTCTTGGCAGACAGAGCAGAGCATACGAAACATATTGTACATGAATATAGCCATCCATCCGTTATCCCTAACCGCTTATCCTGTGCAGGGTCACAGGCAAGCTGGAGCCTATCCCAGCTGACAATGGGCAAGAGGCGGGGTACACCCTGGACAAGTTGCCAGATCATCACAGGGTCGACACATGGAGACAACCATTCACACTCACATTCACACCTACGGTCAATTTAGAGTCACCAGTTAACCCAACCTGCATGTCTTTGGACTGTGGGGGAAACCGGAGCACCCGGAGGAAACCCACGCAGACACGGGGAGAACATGCAAACTCCGCACAGAAAGGCCCTTGCCAGCCACGGGGCTCGAACCCAGAACCTTCTTGCTGTGAGGCGACAGCGCTAACCACTACGCCACCGTGCCGCCCTACATGAATATCACTTTTCGAAATTATTTGATGACTAATAGGCAGGGCTTTGAACCGGTTCAAGGAACGAAAACCGGGAACTTTTTCTATTTCACATGGAACAGAAACGAAACCAGAAACTTTATTATTTTTTATGTTCCAGAACAGAAACGCTTATTAAAAATAATGGTAACCGGTTAATACCGGTTTTTATTTCGTTCCTCAAAGTTTCCGTAGCCTACAAATAAAAAAGTCATTCTTCTCCTGCGCAAGTTTCTATGACCCGCTGGGGTTCACTTCCTGTGTGACGTTCGCTGACTGAATGGAGAGAGCGGGAGGGTGAACTACTATCACGTCTCCACATCTTAAATAAGAGGTAAATATTGCAGTCTATCGTTATTCAAAAACGTCAATTTCAAACACGATATCAATACATTTGTCCACGTTAATGAGAGGCTCGCGAACATTAAATGACGTTAACCTCTGTTAGCCCATCAATGCATAGGGCCTGACTAGCCTTTGGTAACACACTAAACGAATTATCTTTCATTATTGGCACTTTTTCTGTTTGTGTAGATGGGAAGACATACTGAGAATCCAAATCGCCAACATTTGAAATAATAATTGTTTTGAATTATTTCTTGTCTTATTTAATGAAGGTTGTAATAGAATTAGCCTACATTTGGCTTAAGCTGGATGAGACAGAGACATCATTTTATAGCCATTTGTTAAACAGCTGACAGGGAACGTAATTAACCGTTCCGGGAACGAAATTTTTTTGTTCTAACCGGTTCGGGAACGTCTATTTAATGGTGGAACCCAAAACCGGAAACGTTAAAATTCAGTTTCTGTTCGGAACGAACCAATAGGAAAAAAATTCTGGTTCAAAGCCCTGCTAATAGGTAGTTAATTTGAATATTGCGACATTGTTCTTATTTGTTTTAGATTATTGTGATTCTTGTTGAATACTATTCTAATGCTTGTTCAATAATGCCAGCTTTTTGTGCTAGCAGCATTAGTATTGCATGTCCCTTTGGACTACGTTGGTGGACAATCAAGCTAAGATAATCTGAAGTATACAGTATATATTTATAACTGCTGTCTTCATTCACTGGACCATAAATGTGTTGCAGCCTACATGCGTTCTGCAGTATCACACCGCCTTGCTAACAGGATCCCAAGGGATGCTTTGTGAAGCAGCCCAATGCACCCAGTGCATTTACAGAAAGTATCCCAGGCAACTAAATCTCACCGTGATTATGCTTACGTGTTTTAGATCATATAGTTCTCTCCAGCTGAGTCCCAGTCAGATCTGTAGTGCTGTAATTATATCAGAATATTATGAGTATACTATATGCAGGAGGAATTTTGCTGGCATGGTTTGAGTCCACTTGTTCCCATTGAGGAAGGGTCAATGCAGAGCAACACAGTTATTCTGACTGTTCACCTTTATGCTGTAATAATGCAGAATGTCAGCTTTCATTTAAAGTTACCTACATCTATATTGGGAAACTCATACAGGAAAACCCTTTTTAAAGTGTATATTGTAATTCATTTAGTAATTAAAAGCAGTAATTGCTGTCTGCTAAAAACTTGCATCACCAGATGCTGTGTATCTTCCCTGCTGATTCAATATAAGGCCTGTAATCCTGCTGTTTTCCTGCTTTTTTCCCCCCGACAAGGCTTTTTTTTGCCTTCAATAAGTAATCTGGTTCACGCAAACTCAGTTTAGCCATTTGAAATGGTGTATAAAGTGCATGCCATGCTTACTGAGGTTCAGCTCAGGTCAAGAACTTTCCAGTACGGTTCAGGACACGGTTCTCCAAGATGAAGTACCATGCAATGTGTTGTGAGACATTTGGTTGGTTCTGAACAGTTCAGATGCTTCTATAAACTTCAGAATTCATATGCTGTAACCAGTCATGTTTGAGCCACTTCCACGACAAGCCATACACTCTCACCGGCCACTTTATTAGGAACAACCTGCAGTTTAATGCAGTTATCTAATCAGCCAATGCCTTGACAGCAGCACAATGCATAAAATCATGCAGATACAAATCAAGAGCTTCAGTTAATGTTCACTTCAAACATCTCATCTCATTCATCTCATTATCTCTAGCCGCTTTATCCTGTTCTACAGGGTCGCAGGCAAGCTGGAGCCTATCCCAGCTGACTACGGGCGAAAGGCAGGGTACACCCTGGACAAGTCGCCAGGTCATCACAGGGCTGACACATAGACACAGATAACCATTCACACTCACATTCACACCTACGGTCAATTTAGAGTCACCAGTTAACCTAACCTGCATGTCTTTGGACTGTGGGGGAAACCGGAGCACCCGGAGGAAACCCACGCGGACACGGGGAGAACATGCAAACTCCACACAGAAAGGCCCTTGCCAGCCACGGGGCTCGAACCCGGACCTTCTTGCTGTGAGGCAACAGCGGTAACCACTACACCACCATGCCGCCCCACTTCAAACATCCGAATGGGAAAAATTATGATCTCAAAGTGTGACTTTCACTGTGGCATGGGCGTTGGTGCCAGGTGAACTGGTTTGAGAATATCAGAAACTGTTGATCTCCTGGGGTTTTCACACACAACAGTCTCTAGAGTTGACAAAGAATGGTGTGAAAAACAAAAAACATCAAGCGAGAGACAATTCTGTGGGTGGAAACGTCTTGTTGATAAGAGAGATCAAAGGAAAATGGCCAGATTGGTTCGAGCTGCCAGGAAGGATATAGTAACTCACAGTAATGCTTTACAATCGCGGTGAGCAGAAAAGCATCTCAGCATGCGGCAGTAGAAGACCACATTGGGTTCTACTCCTGCCAGCCAAGAACAGGAATCTTAGCATCAAGAACAAGTTCCTATCAAAGGGGCCGGTGAGTGTATGAAAATAATTCACGAGTAAACAATTGATTTTCCAGTTTCAAGAGTTCAAATGTCTCTTCATTTTTGGTGCAACAGCTCTTTCTGGAAGCATCCTATTCCCTATAATAAAATCTTAAAATCACATGATGGCTAATTCTAGCCAGTCCAACTTCTACCTGGACAATTTTCTATATCATTATTGTTACAGTTGTTAATGTGACGTGTCAGTGAATATTATAAGCTAGTTGTTGTTATTACCAGAAATACAACCTGGATTGGATGCCAGTCCATTACTAGTATGTTAATATATCATTTCCAAATTTAAATGAACAGAAATTTACCCTCAAAAATCATAGCATAGTCCACACATATTTTGCAAGTGTTTTTGTTTTGATGAAAGATTCATGAGTATTCTCTTGTGTCATACTCAAGGGCCCTTGCACTAGAGGTGGCTGCCCCACCTTAACCTGTGAAGAACTCCTAGAGGAGGTCCTCTGTCCTTGGCAAAGTGTTTGTATGTGGGAAAACAGCAGCCTTCTGGACCTACTGGGTAATGAATCAGGGTATATTGTGTTCCAAGTCTCTAAGTAACGATGCTACCCAACTCACTTCATCATCTCTGTGGAGTAATATCTCACTCCTGCTGCTGGCGATAATTAGCTATGGGTTGGAGACCGACTCACTCCCCTGTCTCCCTCAGATCTGCCAGTAGTCCCATAGCTGCCTGCCTTTCACTTTGTTTCTTTTGTTTTTTTCGTAGAGGTACAGTGGCTCTTAAACGCAGCCCTGTAGAACACCTCTACTGGGGGTGGGTCTCAATGAGGATTGTCTAGAACTAAATGAGTATGAGAGGCAAGTGCATAACAGCCCAATTATACACTTTGAAAGCTGGGCACATGATGCAACTAGCATGTTGAATGATGAGTATTTTTCACTGCTTGCTGGAGCACTCTAAAACTGAGCTAGTCTACAAGTACTGGCAGCTGTCTTGGTAAACAGGATTGGAAAGAAATTGTGCTCTGATTTATAAGACATAGGAGTCAGCCCAAAAATGCTGAGAGTTCTCCAATTGGCTAGACATTAATTAATGAATAAACAACTAATCTGGGCGGCACGGTGGTGTAGTGGTTAGCGCTGTCGCCTCACAATAAGAAGGTTCTGAGTTCGAGCCCCGTGGCTGGCGAGGGCCTTTCTGTGCAGAGTTTGCATGTTCTCCCCGTGTCCGCGTGGGTTTCCTCCGGGTGCTCCGGTTTCCCCCACAGTCCAAAGACATGCAGGTTAGGTTAACTGGTGACTCTAAATTGACCGTAGGTGTGAATGTGAGTGTGAATGGTTGTCTGTGTCTATGTGTCAGCCCTGTGATGACCTGGCGACTTGTCCAGGGTGTACCCCGCCTTTCGCCCGTAGTCAGCTGGGATAGGCTCCAGCTTGCCTGCGACCCTGTAGAACAGGATAAAGCGGCTAGAGATAATGAGATGAGACAACTAATCTGCTACAATTCTTTTGTTTGTAATACCCAATCTTAAACAGTTTTATACCAGATCACTGTTGAATGCTTGATTCTGATTGATCAGATGTTGATTAACTTTCTACAACAGCAGGTCTTGTTACCAAGTTTACATTAATGCACTTGCTGTAACACGTTATAGTTTCTGTAGTAACAAATTATTATTGAAATTGTGAGGTTTTCTGTGACGAAACATTTATTTACCATTTTTGGAAGAATTTAGCATTCAGGTGTCAGTGCTTTGCAACAGTAAGAGATAAAGCTGTAGTTTTGTTCCAACACAAGAAACCCTTACTTGTTTCATGTACATTCAACAACATCCATCCATTATCTGTAGCCGCTTATCCTGTACAGGGTCGCAGGCAAGCTACAGCCCATCCCAGCTGACTATGGGCGAGAGGCGGAGTACACTACGTGTCTCTATGTGTCAGCCTTGCGATGACCTGGACAAGTCACCAGGTCATTGCAGGGCTGATACATAGAGACAAACAACCATTCACACCTACGGTCAATTTAGAGCCACCAATTAGTCTAACCTGCATGTTTTGGACTGTGGGGGAAACCAGAGCACCCAGAGGAAACCCACACAGACAGGGGGAGAACATGTAAACTCCGCACAGAAAGGCCCCGTTGGCTGCTGGGCTCAAACCCAGAACCTTCTTGCTGTGAGGCGAGAGTGCTAACCACTACACCACCATGCCGCCCATTCAACAACAATAAACATATTTAAATGTATAAAACATATGATATGTAATTCTTTAATGAATAAAAATTGTAATAATTAGAAAATTATTAGGGCATGCTGTCATAGGCAAATAATCAACTTTTAGGGTGAAAACAGTAACACACATCAGGCTGCATCATACAGTGTCTTGCAAAAGTATTGATCCCCCTTGACGTTTGTCCTGTTTTATTGCATTACAAGCTGGAATTAAAATGGATTTTTGGAGGGTTAGCGCCATTTGATTTACACAACACGCCGACCACTTCAAAGATGCAAATTGTTATTTTAGTGTGACACAAATGATAATTAACATGAAAAAAAACCAGAAATCTGGAGTGTGCATAAGTATTCACCCCCTTTCATATGGAACCCCTAAATAAGAGCTGGTCCAACCAATTCACTTCATAAGTCACATAATTAGTTGATTAAGATCCACCTGTGTGCAATCAAAGTGTCACATGATCTGTCACATGATGTCTGTATAAATCATCCTGTTCTGGAAGGACCCTGACTCTGCAACACTACTAAGCAAGCAACATGAAAACCAAGGAGCACTTCAAACAGGTCAGCAACAAGGTTATGAAGAAGTATAGATCAGGGTTGGGTTATAAAAATATCCCAAACTTTGAATGTCCCAGGGAGCACCATTAAATCCATGATAGCAAAATGGAAAGAATATGGCACCACTACAAACCTGACAAGAGAAGGGCCCCCACTAAAACTCACAGACCGGGCAAGGAGGGAATTAATCAGAGATGCAACAAAGACCCCAACGATAACACTGAAGGAGCTGCAAAGATCCACAGCGGAGATGGGAGCATCTGTCCAGAGGACCACTTTAAGCCATACATTCCACAAGCAGGGCTTTATGGAAGAGTGGCCAGAAGAAAGCCATTGCTGAAGAAAACACATTTGGAGTTTGCCCAGCAGCATGTGGCAGACTCCCCAAACACATGGAAGAAGATTCTCTGGTCAAATGAGACTAAAATTTATCTTTTTGGTCATCATGGGAAATGCCATTTGTGGCGCAAACCCAACACCCTGAGAACACCATTCCTACAGTGAAGCGTGGTGGTGGCAGCATCATGCTGTGGGTATGTTTTTCATCTGCAGGGACAGGAAAGCTGGTCAGGACTGAAGGAAAGATAGATGCCACTAAATACAGGGCAATTCTGGAGGAAAACCTGTTTGAGTCGGCCAGAGGTTTGAGACTGGGACGAAGGTTCACTTTCCAACAGGACAATGATCCTAAACATACTGCAAAAGCTACACTGGAATGGTTTAAAGGGAAACATTTAAATGTCTTTGAATGGCCTAGTCAAAGCCCAGACCTCAATCCAATTGGGAATCTGTGGCATAATTTGAAGATTGCTGTACACCAACGCAACCCATCTAAATTGAAGGAGTTGGAGCAGTTTTGCTTTGAGGAATGGGCAAAAATCCCAGTGGCTAGATGTGCTAAGCTAATAGATATCTACCCCAAGAGACTAGCAGCTGGAATTGCAGCAAAAGACATACTTGCCAACCCTCCCGATTTTGGTGGGAGGCTCCCAATTTTAGCCTCCGTCTCCTGATCGTATTTGTTAAAAACTGGATAATCTCCCGGTTTGGGGAAATCCCTACCGTCAAGTTAAAAATACTCCCGATTATGTCCAATCAGAATTGTATGAGAAACACTGCTGACGTCAACTGATTTTTAACCAATCAACGAACAGAACAACAGTCACTTCTGTAATGTAGGATTCACCCAGGCTGTTCGACATTTTTTACAAGCAGTCATTCATCATGGCCACTAAACCCAATACCAAATGGCAAAAATATGAATGCAAATACCGGGTTGCATGGGAGAATGAATTTCCATGGATAAGTAAATGTTCAACCAGCCAGACCAACGCATTTTGCAAGGTAAAACTACAAAGCGATTCATTTATCCCAATTATTCAATTGCGATTCAATTATCCCAATCTTATGGTGGGGTAAAAGCTGGTAAATTACATATTCTTCAAAACAACAATAGGTCATTCACACCCTTTTATGTAAATTCTTAATGTTTTTATTTTTTAATTAAAAATAGTTGATCATTTTTACATGTGTATGTAACAAGTACTTATGAGACATTGAAATTAACTTAAGATTTATATTATGTTTTGTATTTTTTTGTAGTAAGAAGTATAATTAAATTGCATATACAGTAGGATCTGCACCTCTGTATAAACGAAATATATTTATCATATTGAAGTGTTTTTAACTCTTGAGAATTTCTTTTTTCAGTTGTGTCGCAGAAATTTTAGCATCAGCCATGGTGGAATAAACGATGCCAAATTTGTTTGAGTGTATTTGAAGTGTGTGGTAGTGTCTTAGTGCTATTTTGAATTTATGTTTGAAAGTTTTAAGTGAAAGTTTACAAGTGAAATTATAAATATTCTTCTAAAGCATCACTTGTGTTATTTTCTGTGGGTCTCGGTATGTATACAATATTCAGGCATGAGATTTTTCAGCTAAAAATCTGATTTAATACTTCCCTTTCATTCTCATTATATTAAAATTCAAGATGAGTATTATTTCAGATTTTTCACTCTGAGCTCTCTCATGCCTGATACATGAATCCCATAACCTAGAGTAATTGATCGAACAATATCAACAATTCAAAAACTCTTTTAATTATATAAATTTCAAAATGGTTTGCAATTAATTAGGATCCACTGTTTTTATCGTTTCAACCGCGCATCATACCCTCGTCCAGTTGAAAAGGTCATTCATGCACTTTTCTCCCCCATGAGAATTTTGAAAAGTTGGCAAGTATGAAAAGGTGGCTCTACAAAGTATTGACTTTTTTTCTTCTTCTTCTTTTTTGGGGGGGGGGATACATATGCACATTCCAGATTTGTTTTTTCATCTAAATTGTTTGTGTCACAATAAATCAACAATTTTCACCTTTCAAGTTGTAGATATGTTATGTAAATCAAATGGTGCTAACCCCAAAAATCCATTTTAATTCCACCTTGTAATGTGACAAATAGGACAAACACCAAGGGGGGTGAATACTTTTGCAAGACACTGTACCACATTTTCATTTGATTATTTTTCGAAAACAGTGCACCTAAGGGTTTTTTTCTTATATATAACTGAAACCCCAAAATCACATTCTTATTCTACTTCCATGCAATCCAGCCTCATTATTCATGCTGAATGATATATACACATTTCAGGCTGCCATCATGACAAAATCTTTTTCAGGGAAGGCCTTCCTTCTTTCAGCAAGACAATGCCAAACCGCTTTCTGCACATATTAAAACTGAATGGGTCCGTCGTAAAAGAGTTCGGGTGCTAAACTGACCTGCCTGCAGTCCAGACCTGTCTCCCATTTAAAACATTTGGCGTATTATGAAGCGCAAAATATGACAAAGGAGACCCCGAACTGTTGAGCAACTGAAATTGTATATCAGGAAAGAATAGGACAACATTTCTCTTTCAGAACTACAGCAATTGGTCTCCTCAGTTCCCAAACGTTTACGTTCCCTAGCATTCACACATCATTTATCTTTTGCACTCAATTCTATCATTAGATATGGTTTCATGAGTCAACAAGAATAATACCTCCTAACCTATAGAGCACAGGTTCCCAGACCTGATCCTGTCCTGAACATTTTACTGTTTTTCCTGTTCACAACTATCTGCTTCAACCAAGCAGCTAATAACAACTCTTAATCAAGTGAAGTTGGTGTGTTAGAGCAGGGAAACCTGCAGGACAAGGGGCATGCCATTACCAAGAACCTGTGCTCGAGAGCAAAATTCTGTACTGTAGAGTTAATAGACACAGTGTTCATATCGTACTCAACCATGTGAAGTATCTCATTGCTGCAACATTTCATACAGATGACTTATTCACTTGAGCTGAAACAGGCTTGACCATGAGTCTAATTACTCTAAGTTTACAAGTCACAGTACACATAGAAGCAGAGACAGTACAGAACATTGTTAGTGACCCCATGTTTCTATGCTATTTACAGTAGCTTGATGATATGTACTTTATATTTACATACAACCCCAATTTAAAACAATTGGGATGCTGTGTAAACTGTAAATAAAAACAGAATGCAATAATTTGCAAATCATGGAGCCTTTATATTTCATTGAAAATAGTACAAAGACAACATATCAAATGTTGAAACTGAGAAATTTTGTTGTTTTTTGAAAAATATATACTCTTTTTGAATTTGATGTCAGCAACACGTTTCAAAAAAGTTGAGACAGGGGCATGTGTTTACTAGTGTGTTGCAGCACCTCTACTTTTAACAATACTCTGTAAACGTTTGGGAACTGAGGAGACCAATTGCTGTAGTTCTGAAAGAGAAATGTTGTCCTATTCTTTCCTGATATACAATTTCAGTTGCTCAACAGTTCAGGGTCTCCTTTGTCATATTTTGCGCTTCATAATACGCCAAATGTTTTAAATGGGAGACAGGTCTGGACTGCAGGCAGGTCAGTTTAGCACCCGAACTCTTTTACGACGGACCCATTCAGTTTTAATATGTGCAGAAAGCGGTTTGGCATTGTCTTGCTGAAAGAAGGAAGGCCTTCCCTGAAAAAGATTTTGTCATGATGGCAGCCTGAAATGTGTATATATCATTCAGCATGAACGATGCCTTCCCAGATGTACAAGCTACCCACATCATGTGCACTAATGCACCCTCATACCATCACAGATACTGGCTTTTGAACTGTGCACTGATAACAAGCCAGATGGTCCCTCTCCTCTTTAGCCTGGAGGACGTGGTGTTCATGATTTCTACAACCCCGATTCCAAAAAAGTTGGGACAAAGTACAAATTGTAAATAAAAATGGAATGCAATAATTTACAAATCTCAAAAACTGATACTGTATTCACAATAGAACATAGACAACATATCAAATGTCGAAAGTGAGACATTTTGAAATTTCATGCCAAATATTGCCTCATTTGAAATTTCATGACAGCAACACATCTCAAAAAAGTTGGGACAGGGGCAATAAGAGGCTGGAAAAGTTAAAGGTACAAAAAAGGAACAGCTGGAGGTGCAAATTGCAACTCATTAGGTCAATTGGCAATAGGTCATTAACACGACTGGGTATAAAAAGAGCATCTTGGAGTGGCAGCGGCTCTCAGAAGTAAAGATGGGAAGAGGATCACCAATCCCCCTAATTCTGCGCTGACTAGTGGAGCAATATCAGAAAGGAGTTCAACAGTGTAAAATTGCAAAGAGTTTGAACATATCATCATCTACAGTGCATAATATCATCAAAAGATTCAGAGAATCTGGAAGAATCTCTGTGCGTAAGGGTCAAGGCCGGAAAACCATACTGGGGGCCCGTGATCTTTGGGCCCTTAGATGGCACTGCATCACACACAGGCATGCTTCTGTATTGGAAAGCACAAAATGGGCTCAGGAATATTTCCAGAGAACATTATCTGTGAACACCGTGTCATCCACCGTTGCCAGCTAAAACTCTATAGTTCAAAGAAGAAGCCGTATCTAAACATGATCCAGAAGCGTAGACGTCTTCTCTGGGCCAAGGCTCATTTAAAATGGACTGTGGCAAAGTGGAAAACTGTTCTGTGGTCAGACGAATCAAAATTTGAAGTTCTTTATGGAAATCAGGGATGCCGTGTCATTCGGACTAAAGAGGAGAAGGACGACCCGAGTTGTTATCAGCGCTCAGTTCAGAAGCCTGCATCTCTGATGGTATGGGGTTGCATTAGTGCGTGTGGCATGGGCAGCTTACACATCTGGAAAGACACCATCAATGCTGAAAGGTATATCCAGGTTCTAGAGCAACATATGCTCCCATCCAGATGATGTCTCTTTCAGGGAAGACCTTGCATTTTCCAACATGACAATGCCAAACCACATACTGCATCAATTACAGCATCATGGCTGCGTAGAAGGAGGGTCCTGGTACTGAACTGGCTAGCCTGCAGTCCAGATCTTTCACCCATAGAACACATTTGGCGCATCATAAAACGGAAGATACGATAAAAAAGACCTAAGACAGTTGAGCAACTATAATCCTACATTAGACAAGAATGGGTTAACGTTCCTATCCCTAAACTTGAGCAACTTGTCTCCTCAGTCCCCAGACGTTTACAGACTGTTGTAAAGAGAAAAGGGGATGTCTCACAGTGGTAAACATGGCCTTGTCCCAACTTTTTTGAGATGTGTTGTTGTCATGAAATTTCAAATCACCTAATTTTTCTCTTTAAATGATACATTTTCTCAGTTTAAACATTTGATATGTCATCTATGTTCTATTCTGAATAAAATATGGAATTTTGAAACTTCCACATCATTGCATTCCGTTTTTATTTACAATTTGTACTTCGTCCCAACTTTTTTGGAATCGGGGTTGTAAAAAGAATTTCTAATTTTGATTCGTCAGACCTCAGGACAATTTTCTACTTCGCCTCAGTCCATTGTAAAAGAGCTCGGGCCCAGAGAAGGTGGCGGTGTTTCTGGATATTGTTGTATCTGGTTTTAACTTGCATTTGTGGATGCAGTAATTAACTGTTTTCACAGACGATGGTTTTCTGACGTGTTCCTGAGCCCATACAGAGATTTCCACTACAGACACATGTCTGCTTTTAATGCAGTGTTGCCTGAGGGCCTGAAGATCACAGGCATCCAATGTCAGTTTTCAGCCTTGTCTCTTGCATACAGAGATTTCTCCAGATTCTCTGAATCTTTTAAATGATATTATGTACCATAGATGATGTGATCCCCAAATTCTTTGCAATTTTACATTGAGGAACATTATTCTGAAATTGCGGTGAACCCCTCCCCATCTTTACTCCTGAGAGACTCCGCCTCTCTGGGATGCTTTTTGTTTTTTAAATACCCAATCATATTACTGACCTAATTAACCAAATTAGCTTTTTTAGCATGACACAACTTTTTCAGTCTTTTGTTGCCCCGTCCCAACTTTTCTGAAACGTGTTGCTGACATCAAATTTAAAATGAGCATATATTTATCAAAAAACAATAACATTTCTCAGTTTCACCATTTAATATGTTGTCCATCCATCCATCTTCTACTGCTTATCTGGATTGTGGGGGTAGCAGCCTAAGCAGAGCAGCCCAGACTTCCCTCTCCCCGGCCACCTCCACCAGCTCTTCTGGGGGAATACTGAGGCGTTCCCAGGCCAGCCGAAAGATGTAATCTCTCCAGTGTGTCCCGAGTCTGCCCTGGGGTCTCCTCCCAGTGGGGCATGCTCAGAAAACCTCCCTTGGGAGGCGTCCAGGGGGCATCCTAACAAGGTGCCCGAACCACCTCAACTGACTCCTTTCAATGTGGAGGAGCAGCGGTTCTACTCTGAGTCTCTCCCGAATGACCAAGCTTCTCACCCTGTCTCTAAGGGAGAGCCCAGCCACCCTGCGGAGAAAACTCATTTCTACCGCTTGTATCTGCGATCTCATTCTTTCGATCACTATCCATAGCTCGTGACCATAGGTGAGAGTGGGAACGTCGATGGACCAGTAAACTGAGAGCTTTGCCTTTTGGCTCAGCTCCCTCTTTACCACAACAGACTGGTTTAGCGTCCGCATCACTGCTGACACTTCCCCGATCCATCTGTCCAACTCCCGCTCCCCCTTACCCTCACTCGTGAACAAAATCCCGAGATACTTAAACTCCTCCACTTTATGTAACAACTGCCCCCTGACCCGGAGTAGGCACTCCACCTGTTTCCGGCTGAGCGCTATGGCAATGGATTTGGAGGTGCTGATCCTAATCCCAGCCACTTCACACTCGGCTGCAAACCATCCCAGTGCCTGCTGTAAGTCACAGATTGATGAAGCCAACAGGACCACATCATCCGCAAAAAGCAGAGATACGATCCTGCTGCCACCAAACCGGACACCCTCCGCCCCTTGGCTGCACCTAGAAATTCTGTCTATAAAAGTTATGAACAGAACCGGTGACAAAGGGCAGCCCTGGCGGAGTCCCACATACACCGGGAACGAGTCCGACTTACTGATGGCAATGCGAACCAAACTCCTGTTCCGGTCATACAGGGTCCGAATGGCCTGCAGTAGTAGGCCCTGAACCCCATACTCCTGAAGCACCCCCCACAGGGCACCACAAGGGACACGGCCATAAGCCTTCTCCAGGTCCACAAAACACATGTAGACCGGTTGGGCAAACTCCCATGCACCCTCCAGTACCCTTGCAAGGGTAAAGAGCTGGTCCAGTGTTCCATGACCAGGATGAAAACTGCATTGTTCCTCCTGAATCCAAGGTTCGATAATCGACCGGACTCTCCTCTCCAGCACCTCAGCATAAGCTTTCCCAGGGAGGCTGAGAAGTGTGATCCCCCTATAGTTGGAACACACTCTCCGGTCCCCCTTTTTAAAAAGGGGAACCACCACCCCAGTCTGCCAATCCAAAGGCACTGTCCCCGACCTCCACGCAATGTTGAAGAGGCGTGTCAGCCAAGACAGCCCAACAACATCCAGTGCCTTCAGGAACTCAGGATGATTCTCATCCACCCCCGGAGCCCAGCCACCGAGGAGCTTTTTAACCACCTCGTCAACCTCAGCCCCTGTGATGGGCGAGTCCTCCCAAGCACCCTCAGACTCTGCGTCCTCCTCGGACAACATGAAGGTGGGATTGAGGAGATCCTCAAAGTATTCCTTCCACCGTTGGACGATGTCCCCAGTTGAGGTCAACAGCACGCCATCCTCGCTGTAAACAGTAGGGACAGAGCACTGCTTCCCTTTCCTGAGCCGCCGGACGGTTTGCCAGAATCTCTTCGAGGCCGACCGAAAGTCACTTTCCATGGCCTCACCGAACTCCTCCCACACCCGAGTTAATATGTTGTCTTTGTATTATTTTTCAATGAACTACAGGGTTTCCATGACTTGAAAATCTTCACATTCTATTTTCATTGATGTTTTACACAGTGTCCCAAATTTTTTGGAATTGGGGTTGTACTTATGGCTATGGTTACACTTCATATACATTAAACAAATGTGAAACCAAATTAAAATGTATACCCTAGACATAAAAATAAGTGAGCATGACTACAATAAAAGTAAGAGCCCTTATTTAACTAGATGGTGTCTAGTTATTTTCTGTAGTATAAGCCTGCTTTTGATAGTGTACTTGCAAACTCCCAATTATAATATGTACAGTAATATAAGGAGAGCCTAACTGTGGTCCTGCACATTTGAAATCCAGTAAGTTTCCATTTCATACCTGTCTGGACTTAACAGTTGATCATCTGTGCAGGTGTCTTATGAGCAGAGAGTCGACTAAACTGTGCTGAACTCTTCAGAATCTGAGAGAGGCATTCAGACATATGACTGAATGGATGTTGCACAGTTTCAGAAGCCTTTATAAATACAAGGATTGTGCATGTTTATGTTCTAAAATGTGTCGCTGAATTGAACACCAGGTGATGTACAGTCAAAGTAAAAAAAAGTACAACCCCGATTCCAAAAAAGTTGGGACAAAGTACAAATTGTAAATAAAAATGGAATACAATGATGTGGAAGTTTCAAAATTCCATATTTTATTCAGAATAGAACATAGATGACATATCAAATGTTTAAACTGAGAAAATGTATCATTTAAAGAGAAAAATTAGGTGATTTTAAATTTTATGACAACAACACATCTCAAAAAAGTTGGGACAAGGCCATGTTTCCCACTGTGAGACATCCCCTTTTCTCTTTACAACAGTCTGTAAATGTCTGGGGACTGAGGAGACAAGTTGCTCAAGTTTACGGATAGGAATGTTAACCCATTCTTGTCTAATGTAGGATTCTAGTTGCTCAACTGTCTTAGGTCTTTTTTATCGTATCTTCCGTTTTATGATGTGCCAAATGTTTTCTATGGGTGAAAGATCTGGACTGCAGGCTGGCCAGTTCAGTACCTGGACCCTTCTTCTACGCAGCCATGATGCTGTAATTGATGCAGTATGTGGTTTGGCATTGTCATGTTGGAAAATGCAAGGTCTTCACTGAAAGAGACGTCGTCTGGATGGGAGCATATGTTGCTCTAGAACCTGGATATACCTTTCGGCATTGATGGTGTCTTTCCAGATGTGTAAGCTGCCCATGCCACACGCACTAATGCAACCCCATACCATCAGAGATGCAGGCTTCTGAACTGAGCGCTGATAACTCGGGTCGTCCTTCTCCTCTTTAGTCCGAATGACACGGCGTCCCTGATTTCCATAAAGAACTTCAAATTTTGATTCGTCTGACCACAGAACAGTTTTCCACTTTGCCACAGTCCATTTTAAATGAGCCTTGGCCCAGAGAAGACGTCTGCGCTTCTGGATCATGTTTAGATACGGCTTCTTCTTTGAACTATAGAGTTTGAGCTGGCAACGGCGGATGGCACGGTGAATTGTGTTCACAGATAATGTTCTCTGGAAATATTCCTGAGCCCATTTTGTGATTTCCAATACAGAAGCATGCCTGTATGTGATGCAGTACCGTCTAAGGGCCCGAAGATCACGGGCACCCAGTATGGTTTTCCGGCCTTGACCCTTACGCACAGAGATTCTTCCAGATTCTCTGAATCTTTTGATGATGATATGCACTGTAGATGATGATATGTTCAAATTCTTTGCAATTTTACACTGTCGAACTCCTTTCTGATATTGCTCCACTATTTTTCGGCGCAGAATTAGGGGGATTGGTGATCCTCTTCCCATCTTTACTTCTGAGAGCCGCTGCCACTCCAAGATGCTCTTTTTATACCCAGTCATGTTAATGACCTATTGCCAATTGACCTAATGAGTTGCAATTTGGTCCTCCAGCTGTTCCTTTTTTGTACCTTTAACTTTTCCAGCCTCTTATTGCCCCTGTCCCAACTTTTTTGAGATGTGTTGCTGTCATGAAATTTCAAATGAGGCAATATTTGGCATGAAATTTCAAAATGTCTCACTTTCGACATTTGATATGTTGTCTATGTTCTATTGTGAATACAATATCAGTTTTTGAGATTTGTAAATTATTGCATTCCGTTTTTATTTACAGTTTGTACTTTGTCCCAACTTTTTTGGAATCGGGGTTGTATGTGAACCCTTTGGAATTATCTGGTTTTCTGCATGAATTGGTAATAAAAAGTGATCTGATCTTCAGCCAAGTCACAGGTACTGATGTACACAATGAGCTTAAGCTAATAACACAAAAAATTCTACTTTTTCATGACTTTATTTTACAGATGCATTCAACATTCACAGTAGTGGTGAAAAAAGTAAGTGAACCTTTGGATTTAATAACAGGTTGACCCTCCTTTGGCAGCAATGACCTCAACCAGGTGCTTCCTGTAACTGCAGGTCAGACCTGCACATCGTGCAGGGAGAATTTTAGCCCATTCTCCCCTGCAGAACTGCCTTAACTCTTCCATATTCTTGGGTTGTCTTCTGTGTATGGCTGTCTTCAAGTCATTTCACAGCATCTCAGTAGGATTGAGATCTGGGCTCTGACTAGGCCACTCCAAAAGGTGGATTTTGTTCTTCTGAAACCATTGTGCTGTGGATTTGCTGCGATGTTTGGGGTCATTGTCCTGTTGCATCATCCAGCCTCTTCTGCTTCATCTCATCTCATTATCTCTAGCCGCTTTATCCTGTTCTACAGGGTCGCAGGCAAGCTGGAGCCTATCCCAGCTGACTACGGGCGAAAGGCGGGGTACACCCTGGACAAGTCGCCAGGTCATCACAGGGCTGACACATAGACACAGACAACCATTCACACTCACATTCACACCTACGGTCAATTTAGAGTCATCAGTTAACCTAACCTGCATGTCTTTGGACTGTGGAGGAAACCGGAGCACCCGGAGGAAACCCATGCGGACACGGGGAGAACATGCAAACTCCACACAGAAAGGCCCTCACTGGCCACAGGGCTCGAACCCGGACCTTCTTGCTGTGAGGCGACAGCGCTAACCACTACACCACCATGCCACCCGGAATTAGACATAAATATAGAAAATTCCAAGGGGTTCACAAACTTTTTACTTTGACTGTAATAAGGGAAACTGTGTCTTGTTTTATCCCTTTATGACTAGTTTGCATATAAGTAAAGTACACTTCAGAGTTTCATATTCAATAAATCATAAACACGGATGTACCTTGTCAACAGTAATCATGCAGCTGTGATAGCAGCCAGGTAAACATTTTGGCAAACTTTTAGTGCTGTCATCATAAAAACATGAGTAGCTTTTCTATTATGTTATTCAAAAGACCTGGTGTTCACAAATTATGTTCTCACTATAATGAATATTTTCACTGTACATTTCATATTTATTGTTCACTTAAAGTAGTTAATATAAGCCCGACTTAATAGTCACTTTAACTGAGTGGGACTGAAAGTGTACACCTTAAAAATAAGCTATAAATAATATCAAATCAAAGCTATCTATTTTTTTAAATTAAAACTAGGTAAATTTTACCATTCATTTATTTTCATTAACCGCTTTTTCCTGGTCTGGGTCATGGTGGATCTACAGCCTATCCCAAGAACACTTAGTGTGAAGCGGGAATAAACCCTAGATGAGACATCTAGGCATCTAGACATCGCAGGCCTCCACACACACATTCAACAATTGAGTTTAGCCAATTTTATAGGAATAACAACTGTCATGGTTCCAATAAATAACATGGTGCATAGTTGGCTCATGTGCCACATACTAGGGCATCTCAAAAAATCTGAATATTGTGAAAAAGCTCATTTTTTCCCCCCTTAATTTAATTCAAAAAGGTAAACTTGCAAATATTCTATATTCATTACATATAAAGTGAAATATGTCAAGCCTTTTTTGTTTTAATTTTGATTATTGTGGTTTATAGCTCACGAAAATCAGAAATCCAGTATCTCGAGTTATTACAATATTTCCTAAGATCAATCATAAAAGGATGTACAGTACAGGTAATGTCCAACTTCTGAAAAGTATGTTAATTTATACACTCAATACTTGGTCGGGGCTCCTTTCCCACGAATTACTGCATCAAAGCAGTGTGGCATGGAGGTGATCAGCCTGGGGCACTGCTGAGATGTTATTGAAGCCCAGGTTGCTTTGATAGTGGCCTTCAGCTCGTTTGTATTTTTGGGTCGGGAGCTTCTCATCTTCCTCTTGACAATAGCCCATAGGTTCTCTATGGGGATCTGGTCAGGCGAGATGGGCTGGCTAATCAAGCACAGTAATGTCATGGTCAGCAAACCATTTGGTCATAGTTTTGGCACTGCGGGCAGATGCTAAGTCCTGCTGGAAAAGGAAATTAGTATCTCCATAAAGCTTGTCAGCAGATGGCAGCATGAAGTGCTCTAAAATCTCCTGATTGACAGCTGCATTGACTTTTTGGACTTGATAAAACACAGTGGACCAACACCAGCAGATGACATGGCGCCCCACATCACAGACTGTGGATATTTCACCCTGGACTTCAAACACCTTGGATTCTATGCCTCTCCACGCTTCCTCCAGACTCTAGGACCTTGGTTTCCAAATGAAATGCAAAATTTACTTTCATCTGTAAAGAGGACTTTGGACCACTGAGCAGCAGTCCAGTTCTTTCACTCCTTAGCCCAGGTAAGATGCTTCTGACATCGTCTCTGGTTCAGGAGTGGCTTGATATTAGGAATGTGCGACAGTTGTAGCCCCTTTCCTGAAGACGTCTGTGCATGGTGGTGCTTGATGCACTGACACCAGCCTCAGTCCACTCCTTATGAAGCTCTCCCAAGTTCTTGAATCAACTTTTCTTGACAGTCCTCTCAAGTCTGCAGTCATCCTTATTGCTTGTGCACCTTTTCCAGCCAGCCTTTTCAGCAATGACCTTCTGTGGCTTACCCTCCTTGTGGAGGGTGTCGATAATCATCTTCTGGACAACCGTCAAGTCAGCAGTCTTCCTCATGATTGTGGTTGTATGTACTGAACTAGACCGAGAGATACACGGCATTTGTATTGTTTTCCTCAAACTCGAAATGGAATATTCGTACATTTGGAGATACCGAATTTCTGATTTTCATGAGCTATAAATCATAATAATCAAAATTTAAAACAAAAAAGGCTTGAAATGTTTCACTTTGCATGTAATAAATATAGAATGTATGAATGTTTACCTTTTTGAATTAAATTACAAAAAAAAAGAACTTTTTCATGATATTTTAATTTTTTTTTTTGGAGATGCAGTGGTATTTGGATAGTTGGATTAGGTTCATAAAATTATTTGTGTATGCCATGGTGGTGCTGCAGGTAGCATTCCTGTCTCAAAGGTCCAGGCCAATAGGTGGACATGGGGTCTGTTTGAAAACCACTGCAATATACAACAAGTAGTTCACATACATGGAGACGATTCCAACGTTACAAAGATTACACAGGGGCCCATGATGACCCCAATGATCAAACAGTTAAGGAGACCCAGTACATTAACCTGTCAGGGGGTCCAAACTTGTTGACCATTACATTACATTTAATGGAAGATCATCTCAGTTTAATAATGGCACCATGCTGAAAACTATACCTAAGTAGACCGAGACAGAGAGCTGGTCAAGCTGGTAGACCATCTCAGGTTACAAGTTGACTAAACTGTGCCAAGTTTCCCCAAAGCATCGTAGCACAAAGATCATCATTAAATGGTCGAGCGAGCAGCACAACGAACACTCTCCTAGTTAAGATGCCCTTAGTGTTAAGAGGCTTTTGGGAAACCCACCCCTGATCAATAAAGGTTTGAGAGGGTTTTCCATCCATCCATTATCTGTAGCCGCTTATCCTGTTCTACAGGGTTGCAGGCAAGCTGGAGCCTATCCCAGTTGACTATGGGCGAGAGGCAGAGTACACCCTGGACAAATCGCCAGGCCATCGCAGGGCTGACACAGGGACAAACAACCATTCACACTCACATTCACGTCCATCCATCGTCTGTAGCTGCTTATCCTGTTCTACAGGGTCGCAGGCGAGCTGGAGCCTATCCCAGCTGACTATGGGCGAGAGGCGTGGTACACCCTGGACAAGTTGCTAAGCCATCGCAGGGCTGACACATCAAGACAAACAAGCATTCACACTCACATTCACACCTACGGTCAATTTAGAGCCACCAATTAACCTAACCTGCATGTCTTTGGACTGTGGGGGAAACCGGAGCACCCGGAGGAAACCCATGCAGACACGAGGAGAACATGCAAACTCCACACAGAAAGGCCCTCACCAGGCACTGGGCTCGAACCCAGGACCTTCTTGCTGTGAGGCGACAGTGCTAACCACTACACCACTGTCCCACCCTTTGAGAGGTTTTTTTTTGCCTTCCTGTGCTTTAAAATAAATTGTTCATGATGTCAGCTAGCAAAGATGGACTACAAATCTGCGTTTTGTCAGATATTTCATTTATCAGCAGGATTCAGTCTACTTGTATCTTTTTCGTTTCCGTTTCGGTTGAGAGTACATCGTGCGCATTCTGGCTGCCGCTTCTCACCGGAGCTTTTTTATTTTATTTTTCTCTCCTTTTTTTTATTCTAATTTTTTTCATTTTTCTGTGTTTGACGTTTGTTTGAGTGTTTTAGTCCGCCGGTTGTGGTGTAGCTCCGGACCCAGTTTTGGGCGTCGGTTCCCTCTAGGCCTTGGTTCGCCGTGGGTGATGCCTGTGCTCCCAGCTATGGACTGCAGTGAGCTCGTTGCTCATTTTAACATCGTGGTTGTCCAGTGCTCTGCGCTTTTAATGCTTGGCGTGATGTTCCGAGTGATGTTGCTCGGTAGCGTTGCGGTGGCTGTGCAGGCGGTTTAGGACATACCAGCGCTCTGCATGGCGGTGCTTCTATGCTCGCTTTGTGGATCCATGGCGTGGTGTTCGAACGATGTTGCTGGCGGCATCACGGCGGCTGTGCTGGAGATGTGGGACTTGTTTTCATGCACCTTTTGGTGGGACTGTGGCTGCTACACCACTGGAATGATATCCTGACCTCTATTACCCCTTTTCTACCAAATCAGTTCCAGGTTCGGGGCCAGTGCTGGTTCACAACTTGTTCAACTTGCGAGCCAGCTGAGAACCAGTTTGCTTTTCCATAGCTCGGGGTGCTAAGGGGAGCCACGTCATTACGTCACTATATACGTCAGTTATGTCACTGCGTTTGTATAAACCTTGGCGCAAACATCGAAGCAACAACAACACGGAGAAGAAGAAGCAGCAACAACAACAATAATGGATGACTTCGCTTTTGTACAGCTGCTGCTTCTGGCTTTATGGTGCTTCATTGGGATCAGAAAACGGCAGATCCAATATGCTTGTGTTGATCGACAGGTTTTGAGTGGACGGCGATTACGTTCTAGGAGACAGGTAATAACCTAATAACGTTTTGACTCTTACTTACACTGAATATCTCGTCGCTTAAAAATGGCGACCTTTCGCGGTCTTGCTATTGTTGTTGGTCTTAACAACTCCGCCACCCCGCTGACGTAAGCGGTTCTTTCCTCTGGCCCAGCAAAGAGCTGGTGCTAGCCTGGAACCGGTTTTTCTGGCCCCAGAGCCAGTTCTTTGTCAGTGGAAACAGAAAACCTGGTTCCAAACTAAGCATTGGCCCTGAACCAGCCCTGGAACTGATTTGGTGGAAAAGGGGCATATTTGGTGGACTTTTTTCCTGCCTATTATTGTATACGGGGCGGCACGGTGGTGTAGTGGTTAGCACGGTTGCCTCACAGCAAGAAGGTTCTGGGTTTGAATCCAGCAGCCGGTGAGGGCCTTTCTGTGTGGAGTTTGCACGTTCTCCCCGTGCCTGCCTGGGTTTTCTCCGGGTGCTCTGGTTTCCCCCTACAGTCCAAAGACATGCGGGTAGGTTAATATGGGACGGCCTTGGGCTGAGGTGCCCTTGAGCGAGGCACCTAACTCTGAACTGCTCCCCGGGCGCTGTTAGCATGGCTGTGTGTGTTTGTTCACTGCTTCAGATGGGTTAAATGCAGAGAGGAATTTCACAAGTGTGGGTGTGATGAGTAAAGTTGTGCTTTCTTTTGTAAAGCGACCTTGGGTTTTGAGAAAGGCGCTATATAAATTGAACATACACTACCGTTCAAAAGTTTGGGGTCACTTTGAAATGTCCTTATTTTTGAAAGAAAAGCACTGTTCTTTTCAATGAAGATCACTTTAAACTAATCAGAAATCCACTCTATACATTGCTAATGTGGTAAATGACTATTCTAGCTGCAAACGTCTGGTTTTTGGTGCAATATCTACATAGGTGTATACAGGGGCGTATCAAGCTTTCCAAAAGTGGGAGTGTTCTGGAATGGGGAAGCCATATCATTAGAAATCGGTTTATGGCTATATACACGCCCGGCGTGTACACTGTGATGTACTGTCAATGACCAATATGGAACTTTTTCATACCCATGGTCCATGGATGCAAATGAAAGGGAGGACAGCAGAAAGCCTATAAATCCAGTTGACTCCAGCCAAGTTCTGCATTTCATGCAGAGATCTATCATGTTGGGTTTTGGTGTTGTTACTGCCATGGGCTATGTAATTATTCAGTAAGTGAAGGAAAAAAGTATTGAGTGATAATTCTAGGTAACAGGATACTGTTCTATAACAGAGATGTCAGTATTGCTGCCTACACTGGTGTACACTGATATATAAACAAAACCAAAAACTTCACATAGCCCAAGAAGTCATACACAGTGTATAGATCATACACCATCATGCATAACAGTTTGGACTGGGATCGCTTTGTGTGAGCAGGAGGCATGGCTAATCAGTTCATGGAGAAGCGCAGCATTCTGGAAGGACCTCTTTAGTATAGACCCTTTTCACGTGACGTCACGACAAACGCGGCCGCCATTTTGGACATGTACTACCAGTAGTTTACCACAGCCAACATTGAGGAACAGCAGCAAAGAAAGTTTTTACTTTCAGCAAGACTTCCATCATGCCACTATATTGTTGTGCACCTGGATGTAGTAACCATCAACAAACAAGGCAAGGTTTATCATTTTATTGGATCCCGACGGAGAAGATAGATAGCGGCCATTAACAGGAAAGATTGGCAGCCCTCGGCATACCAACGCTTGTGTAGTGACCACTTTGTTGGAGGTAAGACGAATAAAATTAGCTAGAAAAGGCATTACATTGCTGTTAACATTCTGTGGCGGCGAGTGTGTAACCAAATAGGTTAAAATCACCCATTGTAACCTCTTTGTTCTTCTGTAGTAGCTATTGTTGACTAGCTAATGTCAACAAGTAGCTGGTATGTTACTGTAGCAATGTTTACGTTCAGTCATTTGGATGACTGTTAAAACCTTTCAGTCTCAAGTTTTTCCTTTACTGTATTTACTAGTTTACTGTAATTATGATCCGGCAGCTATTTGCACCAGATCCAGTATAAATAGCTGCCGGAGCCAACGTCCGAGGTTCCGGAGCGCGCTCCGGCTTGCTCCCCCTCAAATTAAGCAGCGCGCTCCGGCTTGCTCCCGGAGTGCTCCGGCCGAGGTTCCCCTCAAATTAAGCAGCGCGCGCCGGCTTGCTCCCGGAGTGCTCCGGCCGAGGTTCCCCTCAAATTAAGCAGCGCGCGCCGGCTTGCTCCCGGAGTGCTCCGGCCGAGGTTCCCCTCAAATTAAGCAGCGCGCTCCGGCTTGCTCTGGAGCAAGCCGGAGCGCGCTCCGTAACCTCGGCCGGAGCACTCCTGGAGCAAGCCGGAGCGCGCTCCGGAACCTCGGCCGGAGCACTCCGGGAGCAGGCCGGAGCACTCCGGGAGCAAGCCGGAGCGCGCTCCGGAACCTCGGACGTTGGACGTTGTATGTGTACGGCGATGGGTTTTGAACGACATAGGTATACAGATCATGTGGGCCAAAGTCAGGTAAAGACGAGGGCTTCGTGTACTTCCGTATGTCAGTGAACAATCCTGGTGGAAGCAGGTAAACGTCGTTCTCTAAGCCTGCTAACCTCAATTTTTGCAAATATCTCTCCTTCTGCTCGCCCTGTAAATGCCCTACGTCGCTGGATAGTGAAGGTGTTTTCTGCATCTCGCTCCTTTTTTTTTTATGTTTTTCGTTTGTCGCCTTCCTCGCATTCAAACTGATTCGAGCCGAAGTCCACTACATGTCCAAAATGGCGGTCGCGTTTACGAAGGTCACGTGACTGAAAAGGGTCTATAGTGGGCTCCGAGATGATACTAAAAATAGTAACACTGCGCGTGCGCGGCCATCTTGGAAGTCACTCGCTCCAGAGCACGCATAGAGTACACATCATAGAGTGAGTACACATTTAGCGATTCGTTTCCGTGTTAGAGGGCTTAAAAGCTTGGATTTTTACATTTACAAGAATTTAGACATCTGAAGTGATGGAGCACTACTGTGAAAGTTTGGATAAGCAGGCACGGGAGCGTTATGCTGAGAAGGTACGTTTCATTGGGAATGTAGATCCATACACTGTTAGTGAGAAGGAATGGAAAGCTGACCCCAGCTTGTTGCCGCATTTAACATACATAGATCTTGTGAACTATCTAGTGTTTCACCCAAGTCCATTTTGTGAACTAAAGGATTTCCAGAACTACAAGAGTATGGAAGCATACGATAGATTTGTGTCCGGTTGGGTCCGCGATGTGTCGGTGTTTACTGCTGAAGACGGAGAGACAAAAGTGATCAGAGGGAAAGTGTTACACTCGCAGAGACTATCCCAGCCTAGTCTACACCCCTGGATAATAGTTGACAAGAGACATGCTATTTTGTGTGCACATTGCAACTGCATTGCTGGACTTGGGGAATGTTGCTCCCATGTTGCTTCCCTGTTGTTTTATGTTGAAGCGGCCACGAGACTGAGGGAAAGAACGACGGTCACACAACAGCCGGCATACTGGATGCTACCGGCGTCTAGGTTAGTAACTATGAAATTCAAGACAATATTAACCTACCTGTCACAAAGTGATCAGAACAAATCCGGATACAGTCAAGTTGTCCTAAATTTGATCGGTTAATGGCAGCCAGCCACTGTCGTCTCCTCTGCTCGCTTTTCTCCTGTGCTGCAATTCCCTGGTTTGTCACGACTTTAGGGAGTCTGTGGAAGCTTTTGCCACCCTTTTCCCCCCGGCTACTACAGCCAACAATGACACACGTATTTGGCATTGTCACCCCTTTTTGCTTCGCTGGACAACAACAATGCACTGACACAGCGACCTTTGACTTCCAATATGGCCGCCGCCGGGTGCGCGCTGACCTCGAAGCACTCTATAGCATTCAAATAAGACGGGGCAGTTCCTGCTTTTAATGTCTTTAATTATTCAAACTCGTGTACAAAACTTGTTTGCATCATGCATTACATCAGGTTTAATGCATAAAATAGTCCTATGGAATTTAACACAGTCTTTTAGGGCATGGCATCTGGGACAACTGTTTGAACGATGGCATCGCAAGCGCTTTGAGAAGGGTTTGTGTGCAGAGCCAGGCACAGTAAGCACCGCATGCGATGTCAAACCTGGAACGGTGAATCAGGAGCGGCAAAACTGGTGTTGGCTCTGCAGCTCTGCAGACAGATACTGTATTATTGAGCGCTTTCGGCACGCTACGCAAACTGGCTATTATATTCATGCAACTGCTGATTGGTCGGGTGAGGAAAAACTGTTTTGAGTCCGTTGCGTGGCTGTTTTTTGTCTAACGTTATGGCAATAGTTTACTTCCTTGTTACACATTTTATAGTAGCTGTATAATTTTCATAATGATGTCATTTTAATCTGACAAAAGTGCGGGGGATGAAATTGTGTTTCAACAAAAGTGGGGGGGATGAAACGTACGCATCCCCCGCAGGTGATATGCCTCTGGGTGTATAGAGATCTTGCAGTCATGTAACCGGAAAGTACACAACCGCCATCTTGTCGGTCAAAAACACCGCTGAATACTGCTGCACTCGTGTACAGAATGGATCAATTTCAACTGACGGACTACACGGCTCATTTTTCTAATGAACAGATAACTAGATATATGTCTAAAATAAACGACCTACAGATTAGTGACCCTTATGGCTTACCGGACGGAGTTTTCACGACCGGATTTTGAACTGCCAGCGGAATACCCATGTATAATTACCTCATTAACTTTCCCTCGCTGTTCAGTGGTGAAGCACTGCGTGCCTATAAATCTCTGGACAGTTATCTTTACAGAAATTCAGGATTTGTCAGCGACTCAGATGTGGCATCTTGTAAACAAGAATCCTCATTGGATGGGTAAGTCACTTAAGTATTGAGTATAGCACTGACCAGCCGATTATAGAATAGAATAAGGTAATTCCAAATCGTCCGTGTTGTTTACATGGATCTGGCGTTGGAGAGGTAGAGGCTTGGCAGTGGAGATTTGAGTGGCTGTTTTCTGAGCTTAGTCAACAGGCCGGCTCTGCAGCCTCGCTTTTGCTTCCGCTCCCGGCACCGCCTCCTTCGCTTTGCTTCCGATAACAATCCACGGAGACCCCGCTGGTCTCGCTATCTCGTCCGGAATGTTGTGCATGCGATGGAAATCGCTACAAACCGTCATTTTCTGCTGGAAACCAATGTCCAGTAAGTCCATACGGTTGTAGTGGATATTGAAGTCCGGTACAGACGAACAACACGCAAAAATGCACACAAAAAACATAAAAAACGTGCACAGGTAGGGAGAGCTTGTAGCCGCAGCCGTTGTAGTAGAACTGTATTGAGGTATTTCACTCACGTGACCAAGTCATGTGATGCTGCCATTTTGGACGTCACGGCTCGAATCAGTTTGAATGCGAGGAAGGCGACAAACGAAAAACATAAAAGAAAAAGGAGCGAGATGCAGAAAACACCTTCACTATCCAGCGACGTAGGGCATTTACAGGGCGAGCAGAGGGAGAGGTATTTGCAAAAATTGAGGTTAGCAGGCTTAGAGAACGACGTTTACCTGCTTCCACCAGGATTGTTCACTGACGTACGGAAGTACACGAAGCCCTCGTCTTTACCTGACTTCGGCCCACATGATCTGTATACCTATGTCGTTAAAAACCCATCGCCATACACAGGTATTGATCTGAAAGCGTATAAGAGTTTGGATGCCTACAAATATTTTGTGTCAGGCTGGGTAACATGCCTACATCAGCGGGTCGTCCCTGGAGCCGGTGGTCGCCATCTTATTACAGCTAAGGTTTGTTCACATTTTCATTTACTTTCGGTCCTCAGGATAAACAAAATGTTATTAAATGTCATTGAAATAACTTCTTAGTCTGTTGAGACATGGCCCGTTATAAATTTGCTGTTACCAGGCAATGACCAAGAACTGTATTATTAGGGTCGGTGTAGTTGTAGCACTGTATTAGCAACTAGCTGTTAGCACTAGCTAATGTCAACAACATCGTAGCTAGTATGTTACTGTAGCAATATTTACGTTCAGTCATTTGGATGACTGTTAAAACCTTTCAGCCTCAAGTTTTTCCTTTACTGGATTTACTAGTTTACTGAGCTAGCGCGCTCGGGCAAGCCGGGAGCCATCGCGGCGCTCTCCGGCCAAGCCGGGAGCCATCGCGCGCTCGCCGGCCAAGCCGGGAGCCATCGCGCGCTAGCTCAGTAAACTAGTAAATCCAGTAAAGGAAAAACTTGAGGCTGAAAGGTTTTAACAGTCATCCAAATGACTGAACGTAAATATTGCTACAGTAACATACCAGCTACTGTTGTTGACATTAGCTAGCTTGCCGTCCAAAATGGTGGACACCGGGGCGTCACGTGACCCTGTGACGTCAGGTGAAATACCTCAATATAGTAGGGTTTTCCAGAAGAAAAGGTAGAAGTAAAAGCAGAAGTAGAAGGTGGAATATGGCGTTTGACCGACAAGATGGCGTCTGTCACAATCTGGATTGGCTGTGACGTCACATGCAAGTGCTCCATAGAGGCCCATTTCCAGCAACTCTCACTCCAGTGTTCTAATGGTACAATGTGTTTGCTCATTGCCTCAGAAGGCTAATGGATGATTAGAAAACCCTTGTACAATCATGTTAGCACAGCTGAAAACAGTTGAGCTCTTTAGAGAAGCTATAAAACTGACCTTCCTTTGAGCAGATTGAGTTTCTGGAGCATCACATTTGTGGGGTCGATTAAATGCTCAAAATGGCCAGAACAATGTCTCGACTATATTTTCTATTCATTTTACAACTTATGGTGGGAAATCAAAGTGTGACTTTTCATGGAAAACACAAAATTGTCTGGGTGACCCCAAACTTTTGAACAGTAGTGTATTATAATAATATTTGGTGTATTTTGTAAGAAGCTTTAGAAAGCCTGTTAATAATGGAGTGAGCGATGTGGAAAGTGCGGATGCTGAAGAGGAAGGTTGGAGCAGTAGCTTTCACTAGCTACAGTCCCCAGATGGGTTGCGCGCGCGTTACGTGATGACGTAGGGCGGAGCGTGGGGTTTCCCAGAGCGAGACGCAGGGTTACCGCGCCCAGCTCTGCCGTTTGATGGCCGGAGGAAGCGCCTGAAAGACCGCGGTGAGGAGAAAGAAAGAAAGGAAGGAAGGAAGAAAGAAAAGTGCAGCGCAGGAGAGAGACAGAACGACCGACAGCGGGGCAGAAAGGGAGGCTACGTTTGGATAGGGGCCGGAGTTAAACAAGTTTGAG
Organism: Neoarius graeffei; assembly: GCF_027579695.1. NCBI lineage: Eukaryota > Metazoa > Chordata > Actinopteri > Siluriformes > Ariidae > Neoarius > Neoarius graeffei. The sequence goes on from NC_083578.1 coordinate 26,622,130, forward strand.
TCAACGGCACAAAAAGACGCCTAGCTTCCAACTGATTTTTTTTTTGTGTGCGCGCATGTTGTGTGTGTGTATGCATGAGTGAGTGTATGAGTGTATGTATGTATGTATGAATGAAATGTGTGAATGAATGAGTGTGTGAGAGAGGGAGAGAGAGAAAGAAACGTGCCGGTGTGTCCCCACCGTTTGGCGTATCGAAAGCTGGGTGCGGGGAGTGGCGCTCCTCGGTGAAGCTCGCTAGCTCGACGGAGAGAAACGGGGAACTCTTTATCTCTGCTGTTTCCAGTCAATGCGATATAAACAACGGATTCCCACGACTGAAAACGGGTAAGAGCGCAGCTGTGGACATTTTACTTGACTTGTATTCAAATATTATTTGCATTAGAGAAGGAGAGAGAGGGTGCTAGCTAGTGCTAGCTAGCTAGTCGGCTAATTGAGTTGATTGACTTCCCTGCTTGTGTGACAGGGTGGAGGAAGAGCTGCTAAAGCTAAACTCGCTGACAATGGCAGAGATTTAATGGTGCTCGAGCTGTGTGCGCTTTTCCATGCTGTATTCCGTGGAGAAAGATGGCAGTCCTTTCTAAAATAAAGAAATAAAAAATATATATATCACGGTTATGTGCCTGAAAATTGTTTAACATTCGAGCTTGTCAGCACCTCCTGTGTGAGCTAGCAGGCTAGTGCTGTCTGCACTCAGGAGCACTTTGCATAATCCGGTCTGTCTGTGTGTGTTTTTGTCGTATTACTGTTAGCAGCAGTGGCGACCTTTTTTTTTTTTTTTTTCCTCTTTCGATACTGGAAACATTTGTGGGTGTTTATTATTTTGTGAGAGAGAGAGAGAGAGAAACCTGCGTCCACCATTTGAAGGGTTCCGGTGCGGATAGAGATCCATCTTGGAACCAGGTTGTTTAGCTATTCACGGCCATTCGTGCTCAGGCTACACCTCCATCCTCACACACACACACTGTTTTTGCCTAAATTTTAACTTGGGTATGAGGATTAGAACAAATCAAGGGTTTTGTATGGATGTAGTGGGTCTGAAATGGCTACTTGTGTGCAGGAAGCCCAGTCCTATCACTACCACTAACCACCCCAGATGTGTGTGGTGTTCTGATCCTGTGTTGGTTATTTCCAGTATGGGGATCAGTAGATAGATTTCTGGAAAGGGTTGAAGTCAGGGTGTGTGAAACTGGAATTTGGGAATCCTGTTTTCACCCTTAGTTCCTGAAAGTTCTCGGGTGCACTTGTATATCTTGCTCCTTTAATGCATGCATGACTATTTTGGTATGAAATATAAACTGAGTTTGTTACCATGTGTAGAGTAAATACACACACACACATCACGAGTGTTAAAGATAAGGAGACTGTCATGGTTGGTTCTGTTGTCATTTTACACTTACTTTTAATCTCTGGATCATTTGTATGTATAGATTTAGGATGATGAATAAAAATGGCGTGTGTTGGATGATGCCTGCACCAGCCGGCTTGTGAGTGACTGACAGGGTCTCGGCCCTTTCTCGTTTTATCAGCTTCGCTTTAGGGCTAATGTGTGTGTGTGTGTGTTGTTTTTTGATCAGATCTGCAAGCTCATCAAACACTTTGACCAACCCGGGAATGAGCTGATTGGCTTTTGGGTGATCTCGAAATCTCAGCCCTGGTGGTGGTGTAGAGGAAACAGGGCGGCTTTCTCTGCACCGAGGAACATTGTCGAGCTGAAAAGGAGAGACGTTTGAGCAAAAACAAAAATTTTTCTCAGGAATTTTCCGTTTAAAAATGGAAGACGTGTTGGATTGAACCGGTTTGTCACTGCAGTGTGTGTGTGTCTACTGTGTGAGAGAGGAGTCTGGTGTAATACTGAAGCGCTCCACGCATGCACGCACACCTCTTAGATTAAAAAAAAAACAGCCATTTTGCAATTTGTATCCACACCACCCTTAAACCTTGTCTAAATCTCCGTAACATTTAAGCTCTGGTGTGGTTCACAGCCCTGAATCGCTCCTCCTCGTCCTCTGAATGCCTCTCTGTCTTCTCGACCTCAAGCAGCTGCAACCAACAAGATGGCGTTTGCAGGGATTTTTTTCCCCCCCTCCTTCTTTTCCCTCTGACCAAGCAGCACATTAGCACTGGGCTCTGTGGTTCCATGGAAAAACCATATTCTGATAATGTTTCTCCGGATTAGCTTCCCATGCGGTGGGAAATGGCCTTTGTTTTCGAGCCTGTGTTTAATGGCAGTACATTTAGGGCAACATGGATGAGCGGAGTAACCAGTTGGGGCTTTCACTTTTTATCCATCCATACACTCAGTATTTTTGACTTCCTTTCCTCTTGGTAGTGTATGTGGCGTCAGAAGTCGGATCATATTCAGACATCTGGGCAGTTTCTGAGGAGTTTTTTTTCTTCTCTTTTCTGATGTATTAACGACACCTTAATCACTGTGATGGTGCTCATTCTGCACAGTCTTGTTCTAGTAGGCCAAGTCACACATGACTTGGGTTCTGCACGTTTATACAAGACGTTGTTTGCTTGCTCAGTCACACGCATCCACATCTGTATTGAGAACGTGCAGCACCGTGGCATCCGTGCTTGAAAATAATGCTTCACTTCCAAATTCAGGACTCCTCTAGATGGGTTACATAAAGGCATCATGTTTCTTACAGGCGGTTATCAGTGTCATAGTACTTGGTCATTTCATCTTAGATGATTTTTATTGTTATTATAATAACATCTGTTCCTCTGTTGTGCTTCCAGATGTTAAATCAGCTTTTAGCGAGGAACATATGACCAGCTTGGAATTATCCACCCCATGTAACACCGTGGACGTTAGTTTTAACATCCGTCTCTCTCTCCTCCATTTTCAGTCCTGAATAGGATTAAATTCTTGCTGTCTTTGAACCTCAGCTTTTAGGATTATGGGCTTGGTCATTGATACAGATGATTTGAGCTGTTTTAATATAAAAAAAAAAAAATCCCCCCTTCAGCCATTCCTGCAAGTGGTTTCCACTCTAGGTTATGGACCTCTTTTAGTAGCTTTTGTAATTTGAAAAACTTCTGAATGAAACTCTACACAAATCCATCTGTGAGAGAAATTTCAACAATGAGTGCCATCCAAGTTGAAGTGTCTAGCTCGTATTATGGTACCAAAGGCAGATTTGTTTTCTCTACTTCAGGTTGGGTCTAGCCCTTGTTTCTAGCACTATTTTAATAACTTTAGTGTACAAGATGATGAGAGTAAAAGGTTCACTGCAGTTCTGTAGCCGAATGTCAGTTTGTAGAATGTTAACAGAAACCTTCAATGCGAGCTTGAGGTAATGGGGATATTATTTCTGTTCATTCAGAATATTTAGTTTTGTCATTGCCGTTACAGATTTGTGTCCGTTGAATGAGTTTTGTGTCGTCTTATGGTTTTTTGTCAGTTTTGTGGCTTTTAGATGAGCATCGTAGCAGTGCTGGCACTCTAAGATTTTGATAAAAAGATTTCTGACTTTGGCAGGACTTTTTTTTTTTTTTTTTGTCTTTGCTACGACTTGACTGACTGGTTGCAGTCGCGCTAAATCGGCTGCTGGTGAGCATGTCAGGGTATGCGCTTATTTCAACTCGCGACCAAAGAATTCTTTTTACGATGTGAGACTTCTGTCTGTGACAGTAAAATAGGCATAAGGTCAGTTAAAAGCGTGTCAGCTAGGACGTGGCATTTTGTAATAACGTGATATGAAGCTCATGTGATATGTTGGGCTGAATTGCTGTTCTTGTTGTCAGGGGTCATTGTTTCAGATTGCTGCTTGAATCCTGTACGGATTTCGGCTGCTCTAAAACACCAAATGAACCGTTAGGTTGAACTTGGAGACTTTAAGGTCACTAAACCCTAGGATTGGACCTGATGCTTGTAAAGATCTGGTGGGTATTTTTTGTGTGTGGGTAAGCATGATATCAATGCTCCATTCATTGCTTGAACTCAGATTGCAGACAGTTTTAAGATCTAAAACCTTTTATAGATGTGGTTCTCGTGTTTTTCTTTGCTTCAAGCAAAGTGTAGGGGGGGAATAAAGGGAAATAAAAAAAAAAAACAAAAGCCCCAACAAACTACCAGTTCCCAACCGATTGAAAATGGTCCCAGCAGGCCTCAACCTTACAACGCCCTTTAAAAATCCTTCAGCAGGAAGTTCTTTTTTTGCTTGTGCATGTGTTTCCTGTTAACTATTTTCATGCTTTTGCTTCCATGTTCTTTCTCCTCCCCAGTGTTCCATATGCATGTGTATGTGGAACGTAGGCAGGTGTTTAAGTAAACAAGCGGAGGTGGTGATAGATTTATCAGGTCTAAAAATAAATTTTTTGGTGGGGGGGGTGCTAGAGTTGATCATCTGAGCTTCAAGGCCGAAAGCATTAATTTGAGAAGGTTGCATCTTGAGTTGTAATGGACCTAATTCAGTAATCACATCCTACATGATGTAAGCAAAATCTCTGCCTGCGAGCACAGTTAGAGTTTAGTTTGTACTCTTTGTGGTGTTTCTTTTGATTTTATTTTTTTATTGCAACACACCGGGTGTTTCTCACCATAGATGAAAGTGGGGAGTTGTTTTAAAACACCGTCTCTGCAGTTCTATGGTGGAATAGTGGTCTAGAGAAACCTTTCAAAGCAAGAAGCTGACTCTGCAGTCGGGTTTCATTTAAGTGGAATTACTGTAAAATGTACTTTGATTCTTTAGTGGTGAGATGGAGGGTTTTTTTTTGTGCGCTACATCTGGAAATTTCATGGGGAATGTCGTATCTGAATGATTTTGTATTTATAACAAGGCATTAAAACATTTCAAAGTGCCAAATATTCAGTAATTCTCTAACATGCGCGCTGGCACCAGGACCGAACGATAAGGAAGGATTTAGCGCGTTAATCATCGCATATTTGGTACAGAGTGTCTAGTCTCGGGCTGTTTTATAGTCCATGTGAACTGTAGGCTGTAGTGCTAGTTTAGCTTGCTCAGTTAGTCCTGGCGTTTGTTCGCAATAATCCTAACTGATTGATATGCAAATGTTCAAACATACAATGAAATTCTTAATTATGTTCGTTGCGCTAACTTGTCTGACTTATTAAGCAGAAACCAATCGTTTTCGTTGACCTTTAGTTCCATTTGATTAAAACTTGGACATAAAACAGCTTAAAATTGCGTAGTTGGGGGCGTCGTGGATGGGGTGCTGTGGATCCGGGGACGCGGGTTCGATTCCGACCCGAGGTCATTTCCCAATCCCCCTCTCCCGCTCGTTTCCTGTTTCTGCACTGTCCTATCCAATAGAGGTGAAAAAAGCCCAAAGAAATATCTTTAAAAAAAAAAAAATTGCGCGGTTGAGGAGTAGGGGTCTTGCTCAGGCACCTAACATTGCAGCTGTGTGGTGTTGGGGTTTGAGCGCACAACCTTCCAGTTATTAGCACAAAGCCTTTACCCCACTGATCCACCACTTTGCCATGCATATTTCAGACTCGGACAGCAGAAATGCATATCCATGGAATGATCACAAGTCTTAAACTGCTGATGTTACAATTATTCAAGATGGTCCAATCGTATACAAAAATGTATTTTCAGGTCATTATCGGTACAATGCATACATCGTTGGTAAGCAGTGCGGTGTCCAGTGCTTAAAGGAGATACACAGACCCTTTATTTTAAAATGCATTTCTGAGTGGATAGTATCTCCATCCTTGACTCTTGTATGCTGCATAAATGGGAATAAAAAAAATACATTTGAGAGTTAAAATCGACTGCAAAGTTAGCATTCAAGCTGCCCTGCTGAGCCAGCCAGCCCTGAGTGCGTGACGTCACAGCGGCACGGTGTGTGTAGTGGTTAGCACTGTCGCCTCACAGCAAGAGGGTCCTGGGTTCGAGCCCAGCGGCCGACGGGGGCCTTTCTGTGTGGAGTTTGCATGTTCTCCCCGTGTCTGCATGGGTTTCCTCCGGGTGCTCTGGTTTCCCCCACAGTCCTAAGACATGCAGTTAAGTTAACATAGGACGGCCTTGGGCTGAATTGCTCAAGAGTGGCGGCGCATACTTGTGCAGCGGCTTTGCTATCATGTGATGAACTAAAATTTCGTTGTACGTTTGTGCAGTGACAATAAAGGCATTCTATTCTATTCAGCAGGAACCGGTTTTAAGGCCGAGTCCTTTGACAGCTATAGACCAAAGTCATATATGAATAATTTATGGTGAAAGTAAGAAATACCGTTACCGACTTGCTCAACTAAGACTGATTTTGACTGAATTGATTATGGGTTGACTCTCATTAAAACAGGATGGGTGTTATAACTTTTATGCCTGTACATGCATGCATTTTCACTGATAAAACGTAAAAGGCTAATTAATCCGATGAACTTATCATATTCTGAAGCAAATTAAATCTTATACCGGTAACTTTAACACACAATACAAGTTAGATGTGTTAATCTAAATGCAGGTAAACAACGTGTTGTATCCAAATGAGAGTTGGAGCTTACCCGTCTGTGTTCTCGCTTCTTGAAGGCCGATCTTGTGGACGGTTGTTTTGAAACAATCTGACTTTCAGTTGTTCGTTCATTCGCTTCTTCCACGCAAGGGTGAGATATTGCTGCTGAGGCAAGTATATCCAGCGGAGAAATCAGACGGCTGGCCCACTTGTTCTCCATACTGAGTGCTCAGGCAATTACTAAAACCCAGGATGGGATGTCACCAGTTTTGGGAACAACCGTGGGGAGGTCACTGCCCAAGCGATATGTCATGTCGTCCTGTTCCGTCCTGGGTTTTAGCAACAATCCTCAGCTCATGCTCCGGGAGAACTGGTGCAACTGAACTAACTTTCCTTTTCTTGTGGTTTTATTTTCCTTTAATTGTTGGTACTGCACCCTCTTTCAATACTTGGCCCATGTTTACATTAGACCGTATCAGCGGATCATCAGATTAACGTTTTTAAAACGATTAGTGTGCACACAGCAACACCAATACACGATTTGCGTGCACACAGCAACACCAATACACGGATACGCTCGGCTCCGCAGGCATCCTGCGCTCCAAATCACTCCGCCCTGAACAGCGAGTGCCCTCTGGAGGGTGCGCACTTCGGCCTTGCGCAGCTCACAGAGCACGCGAGTGAAGTGAACAAGCTGTGATTCGGGACTGAGCCGCTGTGTGTGTGATCCCAGCGCATATCACTTACCACTTGCAAGTGGAAGGATGGCAAGCCTAAAGACAACTACACAATGGGCAGTATTTGCATCAGTATTTTCATACTTTTATACTCTTTAATGAAAGGTGATACAAGGCGGAAGTCCGCGCTGTTTTTCAGCAGTCGCATCACATGACCAACGCCAGCGAATCAGGAAGGTGGATGTCACAGTGACGTTGTCCAATGAGACGCCAGCTAGAGCTCAGCACAGCGTATCCGCGTATTCTGAATGTTTACACAGCACCGGAGCTGACACGATCTGGATTGAATACGTGGACGCTGGCGGATTCCCGTTTCCGGCGTTTCCAGGCGGTTTAATGTAAACGGACAGTGCATCCGCGAAGAAAACGAGACAGATACGGTCTAATGTAAACGTAGCCTTGTAGCCAACACTCCAACAGATCAGAGGTCTCGTATGAGTCTTCAGTAAAATGTGCAGAGCAGAGGAGAGACCACTTCGTAGGCGCCCAATGTGCCCGTGAACTTCTCGCAAAACGCGTCCAAATCTTTGCAGTTTGAACATTCTTGAGCCACGAATGCAACGTAAATCCACCTTCTGTAGTGTTGCTGCACCGCCAGCAACACATCTACATGGCATGGTGATAAATTAGCTCAAAATGGAGGATCGGAGTTGCAGTCAGCTGTGTTTTAGTATAGCGGAAATGGCGACGGGACCGATAGCCTTCCTGCTATGACATCACAGATGTCAAGGTCATTCACTTGACTGCTACCTATATGAATAATTTTAATCATAAAAATTACTATATTAGATGTGTTTATGCTTAAAACTACTCCTGTGCCGTTCTTGATGTCTCAAGGCGTTTATAAACAAAAATTGAGGCCATGGCTCTGCGTATCTGCTTTAACCAGAATGAAAAAACTAAAATGGAGTGTGGGAGAAGTTGAAAATGAAGCAGATTTCATCGTCGTCCTGTCCTATTTCTTCCACCAAACTGTACATTTCATGCACTTTTAAGATGTGACTTTTCTCAATGATCATTTTTTTTCCCTTTACACTAGTAAAAGATGTAAGAAAACCCTTAACCAAGCAAGCTGTACTTAGCGTTTATGCCGGTCTGAGTGGTTTTGCATAAAACTGTCCTCACTTTTCCTGTTACTGGGTGCACGCTCCATTCCGATTTTGAATATCCAAATTTAATGGCAATGGGGAAAGGGTTTTGCATACTGTGGTGTAAACCTGTTGCAATTTTTGCATTCAGTGCCACAGGTGTTTTTGAATAAAGGTTTGACTTGCTGTTTACATTCATAAGCCTGAGGGACAAAGATAAATACACGTACGTGTTGCCAAGTCTCCTTCCCCTGTTATTTTGCTTCCCTTAGTTTAGAAGCAGAAGAACTAACTCCAAAACGAGACGATCCTTAAATAAAATTAAGATGAGCTTTGAGTCATGCAGTAGTTTTGCTCGGTAGCGCCTCAGAAACGTTGTGAAGGGAGTTGGTGTGTTCGTGTAGTTAGAGATGAATGTGTGTCTGGCTTTGGGCAAGCTGTTTCACTTTTTCATGATTGTGTGCGCTAGAGCCAAAAAGTTTCTCGTAGGATCCTATATTTTCTATTAAGTACAATCTGGGCCTTGAGTGGTAGACATGCTGCATCTGGAAGAGTCTTTCACATTTTTAATCTTTGCTAGTGTTGGCATTTTAAGTGAGTGTCTCAGGACCAGGGTACAGACAACACGAGCGTTATCCAGAGGAACCAGTTTAGCTGGAGGCATCACGCCACGGGCATTGGAATGACGAGTGAGTTTGCTCTTTACGCTCAGACTCTTGTTTAGCAGCAAGGCAAGCATACCTTTAAGCAGCTTTGGCAAACTATCAAGATGACACACCACTTAATGCATCGTGTTCATTATCAAGTGTAGCGTCGACAAACCTTACGGAAGATCATTGCGTTTTCATTTTTCTTTTAAGATTTTTTTTTGGGGCTTTTTCCACCTTTTATTGGATAGGACAGTGTAGAGACAGGAAAAACGAGCGGGAGAGAGACAGGGAGGAATCGGGAAGTGACCTCGGGTCGGAATCGAACCCGGGTCCCCGGATTTATGGTATGGCGCCTTATCCACCTGAGCCACGACGCCTCCGCGTTTTCATATTTTTAGACTTTTAATGGGCTATGTGCAAGTAATCCACCTAATTCTTTTTCTGCAGCGTACAAAACATTTTCCTTTTTTATATTGGCATTTCTGTATAAATAAAACCACAATCCTTCTGAAGTCTTTATCAGTTAAAAGCTCCTCGTCATATTGCCGTTTTCTCTTCTCTTACCGTTCTGCATGTGACCCACATAAACCCTCTGTGGCACTTACTCCCAACTTACTCCTTAGATATTAAGGTCTATTAATAATTTCCATGTCAAAAGTTCAGTTGGTAAATGAAGTCTTGCACTTAAAAATGACCGTTTATATTTGGAAAAGGATGAATAGCACGGGCTGCCCCTCCCAAGGTCTTTTGATTTGCCCTTAACTTGCAGTCTGAATTGCTGGATGTAAAGCTTGAAAGGGAGGGGCACAAACAAACGAACGCTTTCTGTCTACTACAGTTTGTGTTGGAGATGTTGCAGAGAATAAATTTAAAATCTAAAAGCGCTTTTTATTCATTGAGAACTTGTTGGGTAGCGCTGACCAAGCACACTGACGGACGGTTTTATAATCGCTTTTCACAAATGGACAAATCCAGTAAACCATTCGCTTGAGCGCTTTATTTTTAATAAGTACAAAATGCTAATGGCGTTAAATGTGGCCCACAAGCCCTGAAACCAGTGATTTTTAGTGCCTCTTCTCTTTTTAAAGGCAGATGCTGCTTGTTGAATGCAGATATGACGTGGACAGCTTTGACGGGGTGGCTAAATGCTGAGGGTCTGTGTGCTTCGGGCTTCAAGGGTTGGTTTTATTTTCCACAACTTGCCTTCGGAAAGCATGTACTTCGTTCAAAATTGCAAGAATCCTGTTTAATGGGGAAAGAGGAATTGATTAATGATTGATCACTATCGTGCGCAGAGGATGCAGGACACGGTCTCTTCAGATATTCTCTTTTGTTTGACTGGCTCCTGCATCAGTGATTTCAAGGCTCGTCTTGTAGCTATTGGTAGGGTTGGTAAGTTTGTCCACCATCTCATGCAGCATGAAATCTACACACACACACTGTCCATTTTTGGTTTGCTCCAATAGCCCACTTAGAACTGAGCTGTCCTGGTTCCTCAGAATTGAACATGGACCGATTAATCTGTGTGAGCATGTTCTCCCTTTTGTAGTGTTTGGCACAAGGACTAGGGTTGTTATGATTTCAGAATTTGGACTTCAGTGCCAAGAACAGATGCGGTATAGAGACTATTGATACCAAAACGGCACTTTGTCAGTCGATGAAAGTATGACTTCGATTTTAAGCTCTTTTGTAAATTAAATAAACCAACTAACTATATAAGTAAAAGATGGTTTTGTTCTGAAATCATGAGCATTGTAGCACCGATCAGTCCAGACTCTGGGAGCACATTGTGAATGCTCGGTTTTCTCCATTATTGACTCCAACTTAAGTTAGTTATGGCAGTTCCATTTATAGCCATCAAACTAAACTGAGCAGTTATGAAGCTAAAAATTTCAAGCAATATGTAAAAGTGCAGTTAGCAAAGAAATGTACTTTGCACCATATGTACAGTTAAATAGCATTAGGCCATTATTAAAAAATGTCCTGTTTCCGGTCCACCGGCCGGGTGAGTGGCGTTTGTGCGGTTGAAAATTTTTTTTTTTTTAACGCCGGTTTTTCGACATTTTTTTTCGGGTTCGTAAATCTAAAATCAAACTTGACATTTCCGCATTCCCAGGGCTTTCCACTAAGGCTCATACTAGCCAGCCATGACAAATAAGTAGCCAGCCGGGGGGGAGGAAACACAAAATAAACTACTGTGCACGCAGTTCCCAGGATTAAATGTATTTTCCACAGACCATTTATTTATTCACTTTACTCAAATACAAAGTAAAATGGCAGTAAATCATCTTTTCTTGCGTATTGCATCATGAGGCGTTCCTGGCTTGTAAATCTCTTATTTTCGGTGCATGACACATTCACGCAGCTGAGCATGCTATGAATTAACAACGACAACGGTCTGCAGTGGGGCTACACAATTAAACACTCGGCGAACTTTTCTCCATTTGTGTATGAAAATACACTCCAACCACTCAGTTTGATTTCATTTACAACCAACGGTGTCTCTTGATGTCAGCACGTAATTGAGCGAGAGCAGACTGGTTTACCGGAGACAAAATAAGCGTTATCTCTGCTTCTGTTCCCTCCGACACGCTACTGCCTCCGCCGAGTGCGCGCGCACTCTGAACTGAATCAGCTCTGCGCATGCGCCGTGCGGCACAAAAAAATGGCAGCCACCATGAAGGAAGGAGATCCGGAGTTTTCAAACATTTGCTTAAGTGTGAAATCGCAAAATGGTATTCTAGCGAACAACAAAATAGTAAAGATTCAGAAAAACAAATCATTCAGTGATCATTTTAATAGTGTAATTTCATCCGAACTAGGCCTAACGCTCGATTTAGAACTACAAAAAGTCCATGTGTCGGACATTTTAAGTACCTTTGTAAAAGTTTTGCAAATGTTGCAGTCAGCATTTAAAATGCTAACTTAACGTTCTTGTACAAGTTTCAGTTGATTAAACTGTCATATTATTAAATGTCTGCTTTTGTAATAAAAAAGTACTGAAAGAAAAAGCAAACACAGCATTGTGATTTCTTATCCATCCATATATTTAAAAAAAAAATCCCTCCCTCCCGACTGAATTTTTTTTGCTCACCCGGTGGACAGGAAACGGATTTTTTTTTTTTCAAGGATGGCCTCAGTTCATAATTTCAAGTCACGCTGTTCATGTTTTGAGCACCGATATTTTTTCAGGCACTTAAATTCGCTAGTTATATCTCTGGAGTAAAAACACAGAGCTGTACCATTATAGTAATACCACTGCCAGTAGAGGTCCGAAGGATTTTCTTTTTGAATTTGTTTGGCAGGGGTGGGTTTTCCTCCCCCACCCCCTGGTCCGACTGCTCGTCATCAGCACAGTAAGCCAAAATGTGCCCAAATGCGTCAGCTTGAGCTCATCTTTTCCACTAGTCACTTTGTGTGGCTCACCCATCAGAGCCAAATTAGCATCCACAATTTGACCTAACAATAGGCAGAATATAAGATCAGCTCATACGGTTGGTCTATTTTTAAGAGCCGTGTAGTCTCAGCTTTATAGAATTGAGTTGTTTACTACGTTGTATTGAGAAGGGATGTAACTTTCAGTACCTTGTGCAACTCTACTAAGCACCGTTGCCTTTCCGTGGATTTAAAGCCTTACCCGTGCACAGGGCGGTGGTGTTAACCACTGCGTTTCTGAAAGAGGAAGTAGACAGAATTTAGAAGGTAAAACTAAAGTTGCCCCAGTGCTGATGGTTACAATGAAGCTTGGCACCTGTAAGAAGAGGAGCTCAAACCAATTCTAGAAATTGCTCCAATCTTGGTCCAGAAAAGTACAAGCACTGCACTGCGGCCTCAAAATCCCAGGCCTCCTGAGTCGTCCATCATATTCTGACAGCGCAATATATTGGCACTTCCTTACTGGAGATTTGTTAAATCGTTCTGAAAGTATGCAAATTTTTGGGTCACTGAATATTTTCAGTGATTGATTATAATATTTGTTAAATGTCGCTCTTGGTCATTAATTTTTATACATCACGTGTTAGAATATTTGTGTAGAAGCCTGAGGTTTACATCTCTAGGTTTGTCAAATTTGACTACTTTGTTCTTGTTTTGTGCTGTCTGCTCATTCAAGCCCTGCCCATATGTAATACAGAATTTTTAAAAATGTAGATTTTACCCATTAAAAAAAAAAAACCTCTACAAGAATGGAGTCTTTGAAAGCATCTCCATCTGTATGAATATGCAAAAAGGATTTGAAAATGCACGTGTGAGCATGCCATGACACAAAGGAGTAATAATAAAACAGACTTTTAATTGCAAGCGTTATCAAATTACAGGAAATTATAGGCAGCAAAGTAACAATGCAGTCCTAACACCTTCATAGCAAATGCAAAACCAAGAGCATGTAATGTCGGAGAAACAAAACTAAACATCCACATGCTGGATATTTGGGTTCATGCCCTTATGAGTCAGCTTCCGTCAGGCAGGATCACACAATCCATGCAGCTCTGGAGCCTCTTCTATGCGGTTAATACTTGGCATATATCGCACAGCTGCTTCTTGGATCCATGGTTGATGGTTTCTCTGAGGCGACTGCTGTGTAGAGAACATGGCATGATGTCAAGGTTTGGAGAGCGATCACTCTGCGGGAGGAACGGGTCAAAAGGTACAAAGTGCGATAGTCTGATGACCACAAGGTAGGCACATAACAATTTGCCCAATTTACGATACTGGGGTCATGATTCGATTTCCCTAGTATACTTCTAGACAGATATCTAAATTTTACCAAAAAAGCAACATTTCCCATTCATCAGCTTCAATATTCCAGGCTTAAACATGTCTACCGTATTTTCTGGACTATAGAGCGCACCTGTATATAAGCCGCATCCGCTCTATTTTTTTTAAAAAATTAAAAAAAAGATATACAAGCCGCACCGGGCTATAAGCCGCAGATATCTATGTTGAAAAATTAGATATTTACTGCATGTACAGAACGATTTTGTACTGTAAATGTACATGTATGTACCTGAACAGATTCTTTCCGAACAGTGCCTTTTAACACGGCAGCAACTTTGCTGATTAAAACGGAACAGAACCAAGAGAAAATAACCGGTATTTATTTACCTTCATTTCTCCTGTGTTTGAAACCACAAGTCACTTTAATCATCTTCGCTGGATTTGAAAATAATTACCAGTTAGTAATTTGTCGTGCGTGTTCTATCTGCTAAAGATCTGCTAATTCTTCTTTGCATTGATTTTTCGTCTATCTTATTTTTGATTCTACTTCCGCTTAGAGCACCCCTAGCGGTGGAAGAAAAATCCACAGAATAGCCGCACCTTTGTATAAGCCGCATGGTTCAAAACCTAGGAAAAAAGTAGCGGCTTATAGTCCAGAAAATACGGTATTTGTAGAGTCGATCGTACAACAGCTTTTTCTCATTTTAGATGTTTTTTTGAATGTTTTTGAGACAGAGCCGTAAATTCCGCGTATGGTGAGATTGCATACGTTCCCTCGATTGTATGGTCTTCCACCCTCTGCTGTTTAGATGATACAATTACAGCTAGGAAAAAAAACTATCATGTCGCCTAGTAATCGTGATTCTTCCACCCCAAAAAATTGAAATTTTCCAATTTGTACCACAGTTTCATTGCCTGATTGTTGCATGCCTACCACAAGGGGCTCCTGTTCCATATCTGAACCTTGATGAAAGCACTTACCCTGGCCCTGAGCTTAAAGTGCATATCCTGGACCAATTTAGTGGGTTTTTTTTTTAAATATGAAAGTATGTCCCTTTACACACTCATCCAGAAGGGTAATTTTGCACAAGGCCATCTGTCTCCAGCAGAAGAAAAAAAAAAGTGTCTGGGAAAATCCCAAGGGAGTCTGGAGTCATATTGATCCAGATTCGTGACGTCACATGTGGATCCGCCAGCAGGCTGAGAGCCCTGCATATGATGCTTTGGTCTGTTACATGTTGCCAGTTTTTCTGGGTGCCTTGCACGAAGCGCTCCCATTTCTCTCATTGTTCGGTCTTTTGGAAAACGATGAGTACTAATCCCATCAAGATTGGTGTTGCTACACCCTCCTACGATACATCTGTTAACCATTTTAATAATTACGTGATAACGTTGAAGAAATTTGCAGAAAACCACCAGGTCGTTTTCTCATAAACAAACCAGCGCTGACGTAGGATTCAGAGGGAGGCGTCCCGCACGTGACGTCACGAAAATCAGTGTTTGCCGGGAAATCCAAATGCCAAGTTTTTTCAGAGGCGGACCAATTCGCCTCAAATGCCTTGATTTCAACTGAATTTTTCTGGTATTGCGCAAGGTAAAACAATTGCGCAAAATGTGACAAGTTTAATATAAAATAAGAGAATTACATTGATCTTGCTCCTAAATATACCCAAGATGTGCACTTTAAGAATGATGCTGTTGTAGTAAACGGTTACGTGATGGCAGATTTTATGCTTATTACTATGATATGGATGCAGTTAGCTCTTAGACCAAAATTGGACAACTTGCATGGAGTTTTTGTAAAGATAATACAGTATCCAAAATGGGGTATTTGGTGCTATTCACACATGTTCAACTACTTTGTGGTATGGATGATTCAGCTCGTGGGTGGGAATTTGCTCTAACAAATTATTTTATTTATTTTTTTAAGGTTAATGTATAAGGAATACAGCTGCTGTAAAGTGTTTACACATGCTCTGGATTGGTTAGTGCGAAAGGGGGGGCATGCATTGTACACTTGGGTGAAAAGAGAAGAACAAAGGAGAAAGGAGTGTCAAAACAGCAAGGCTTTTTAAGGAGTGGCTTCCAGGAACTAGCACATCCTCCAGACTTGTGGTCCCATCACACTTTCTGACCCCTTGTGTTTCAATTATGTTTACATGCATGAGCACCTTTAAGCCCCTGGAGAAACGGGCCACATGGAGATAGTCCTGCTGCCTGGCTGCTACGTCAGAGAGAGAGAGAGAGAGAGAGAGAGATGTACAGAGTCTCTAAGAATGAAGGAAAGGGAACGGGAGCCAGGTATCCCTTTTCCACCAAATCAGTTCCAGTGCTGGTGCTGGTTCACAACTCGTTCAACTTGCGAGCCAGCTGAGAACCAGTTTGCTTTTCCATAGCTCGCGGTGCTAAGGGAAGCCACGTCAGGTACGTCGCTACATTTGCATAAACCTTGGCGCGAATATCGAAGCAAAAACAACACGGAAGAAGCAGCAGCAGCAACAACAATAATAATAATAATGGATGACTTCGCGTTTGTACAGCTGCTGCTTCTCGTCGCTTAAAAATGGCGATCTTTCGCGGTCTGGTTATTGTTGTCGGTCTTAACAACTCCGCCCCCCCCGCTGACGTAAGCGGTTCTTTCCTCTGGCCCAGCAAAGAGCTGGTGCTAGCCTGGAACCGGTTTTTCTGGCCCCAGAGCCAGTTCTTTGTCAGTGGAAACAGAAAACCCGGTTCCAAACTAAGCACTGGCCCCGAACCAGCCCTGGAACTGCTTTGGTGGAAAAGGGGCAAGGGTGCTGTTAAATATTGCATAGTTTGTCTTGAGAGCATGGCTGTAAGTGCATGGTCTGTCTAAACACACATGCTTACGGCGGCCATTTAGAGCATCTAAATTTCAGCGCATGCACTTATTCACCCTCTACAGTACATCCCTTAAGTGCCTTATTACCTTGGGCTACAGCCACTGAAGCACTTTTTGTGCATTCGGGTTATGTGGATTAACAAATGCTGTATTGTCAACCTATTCAGGCCTACCCTGAATGTTAAATGAAAGAAAAAAATTATCGTTTCTCGAACAGTGTTTTCAAGGAGTCGGGTTTTGAAGCGTGAAAGGTGTGGTGCTATTTCTCCACTCTCAAACCGTCAGCCTTTCAGAGCAACGTTTCCCAGCCAAAGCCTTTTCTGGTGCTACAATGAACAGAGCACAGGCAGCACTGAAGAATGCAAAGGGATTTTTTTTTTTTTTTAATTTTAGTTTTTTTTTTTGACACCTCAAGCTCAATACTGTCCATATCTATCCCCACACACACACTTATGAGTATTTAGAAAGCCTTGTAACCTTTCTTTTTGTTTTATTTATTTTTTATTCCTACCTACCTACCTGATGGGGTGTCTGTTTGTTGGTTCAGAACATGAGCCATATGTGTACTGCGGCTCACTCCGCCCTACGTTTCCTGTTTGTAACACGTACTCGCACACATTCAGCTGACTTTGTGGTCTTCTGATGTCACTAGGTTGAAGTGTATAAGAACATGGCGCACCAAATTCAAAATACATGCAACGCCTCTGGTGAGTTTCAAACTTAACCAGAAAATATATATAAATAAGGGAACAGTTAGTCCTTACTGCTGTTTTTGTGTGACTCTTTCGTTAATGTAGATGTGGTTCACTGAATGTTTTTGTGAAGTGAAAGTGGCATGGCGTTGGGTGAGTCCTCCCCCCCTTTTTTTTTTTTTGGTCATTTTCCAAAAAAAGTAACTTCTCATCAGGAAGAGTGTGAACTCCAGGGTTCTATTTTCCCCACTATTAATGGCCAAGGCTTTTAGCAGGGTGCAGCGTTTCTACTTCCTGCACTGCAGTTGCAACACAAAAGCCCTCACAGAAGATCTCTGTTAACGCCTTGCATGATGTATTGAAGCACACTTCCTACTGTTGATCACGGCTGAATATTTATCCACCCTTCAGGTCTCCCGCTTTGTAGCTTTTGGATGTGTTGGGTCTTACACGTGTCGACAGGAAGTCTAAAGGATTATTCATTCGCTTTTATGTTCACTTCATTTGCTCAAAAAAAAGGGGGGGTGGGAATCAGGACTTGCAGCTTTTGCTCAGGACGTTTTGGATGATGAGTTAATCCCTTGGAGCTACCCATAAGCCTGTAGGCTAAAGGGAGGGGAGGGGGTCTTAAATTATTAAGCCCCCAGAAGCAGAATCGGGGCACCGTGCTTAATAGATAACTGTTTTTGAGAAGCTATGCTGCAAACTTTTGAATCAGTCATCTAGCCCTCATGACTGAGTTAGCATTTCCTTTCATTTGAACTTGATTTCCGAAGCAAACAGGCCCTGTGTCCGAAATCGCTCCCTACTCGCCTATATAGTGAGGTCGCCATTTTGTAGTGCTGTCCGAATGTAGTGAGGATTATTGCACTCTATATAGTGCACTCAAAGTATCCCACAGTGCATCATGAAAAGTAGTGTACAACCGATGGTCACTAGCCAAGTGGTACATACAATCATGTATTGCGGTCACGCTGGGGGGGGATGGAGAGGAGCAGCCAGTGCAGCAACGGGAGAACGTTATGTATAAATGTAAGTGAATCTCCGTTTGACTTTTGATGATATGCTGAGTATTCTTTAATTTTGTTTCACTGTTTTGAATGTAGTAAACATTACGCCATTATGGCAGAAAGCACGGCTAGCGGTCTGGCACGTTTTAATTGTGCGACAGCAATGATGTAAAATAAAGGCATGACTGAGTAGTGTCTTTTCATGAACTCACTATATAGTCCTCTATATAGTGAGGAGTGAACAAGTGAGTGATTTTGAACACGGAGGGATTTTCTCTGTATTTTGGGTGGTGTAGTGGTTAGCACAGTCGCCTCACAGCAAGAAGGTTCTGGGTTCGAGCCCAGTGGCCAGCAAGGGCCTTTCTGTGTGGAGTTTGCATGTTCTCCACGTGTCTGCGTGGGTTTCCTCCGGGTGTTCTGGTTCCCTCCACAGTCCAAAGACATGCGGTTAGGTTAATATGGGATGGCCTTAAGGCCTCTGCATGCTCTTGCTGCAAGGCTTTCGCAGACAGCTTTTCGCACAGTTGTAATTTATCGTTGAGCAGGGAGTAATAGGCGTGCGCGATGTTATTCACCGCCACAACGCAAGGGGGTGCGAAGTCGCTAGGAGTAGTTGGTGGGTGTGGTTAGTGGAGTGTTTATCCTCCGGTTACTTATAATGACTAGAACTGGAGTCGTATAGATGTACGTACTTCCTCGATCAACCGCTCTTCGTGCTGCTCCATCTTCGCTCGTGTTTTTAAAAATGGCGGTAGTGAAAACAAACCAAACCGGGAAAGTAGGGAAGCGGAAGTGCGTGTACAGCGGATGTAGAGTGGACCAATCAGAGCCCTCTTGTCTGCGAGGCTTCTGTGGTGGTCACAATTTTTGGGAGGTGCGCGCAGAGCGTCTGCGAAGGTGGGGGGGCTACGCAGACGCTATCTGCGACGCCGTCTGCGAGGACTGGGTTGTCAGCATAAATTGGCCTTTAGGCCGAGGTGCCCTTGAGCAAGGCACCTAACTTCCAACTGCTACCTGGGTGCTGGTAGCATGGCTGCCCACTGCTGTGTGTGTGTGTGTGTGTGTGTGTGTGTGTGTGTGTGTGTGTGTGTGTGTGTTCACTGCTTCAGATGGGTTAAATGCAGAGAGGAATTTCACAAGTGTGTAATGAATAAAGTTGTTCTTTCTTTCTTATGTTACAGTTGAATAATGATTCTAAGTAAACCTAACTCCAAAATAACTGACTCTTAATTTTAATTAGAAGGTTTGGCGAATCAGGCTCGTCTGAAGTTTGTCCAGAAGAAAAGGAAACATACGACATTCTCAACTGTGGTTAAAGGTTAATAGACACAGGTTTTCAATTTATGCACATTTGAAACTTTTTATATGTTTTAAACCCTCTGTAATTTTCTTCTGGTCCCAAGAAGTATTGTTAATAAGTAATAATTAAAACGGATCGCGGCGAATTTCTGCTCTGCGATTTTCGTGACCACTCAGCACGTGATGTCATTCAAGACAAACAAATTGCTTGAGTTGAGTCCACTTCCGTTTATTTGCATTGCCGTTTGGCTTGAGTGCATACGTGCATTTGGGAATTTCCAAAGAAAAACCATGCCTTATTGTCGTGCAGTGAACTGTAACAACAGGACTGGTTCGGGAAGAAGTTTTACACAACTTCTCACGACCAAAGTCCGTACACGTGTGCTCGGTTCGCAAGTAAACGCAAAACTGCTCCCAGTCGGTTTGCCTTGAATGACGTCACGACGATTGTCCCCTGGCGGTAAAAGTGCACGTAGGTCAGATGTACCGTAAACACACCTTCGGAACTTGCGCAAACCAGTATATTTTAACCGTTTTCAATTTTAGGGTGCAAATTAGACACCAGGAAGATTGAATTCGCTTTTTGGGTCGTTCTTCTAGAAAATAAAGTTGATATTATACGTTCCACCTCCGACCCTTGCCTATGACCTTTAAGGAATGTACCTTTTAAGCAGTTGCTGGATAAGGTGGGGGTGGGTGTCTCTGAAGGTGACCACACCCTAGTCTCCTTCACCATAGTCCTCATTAGAAAAGCCGTGCTCCGACTCATCCTCTTGAGTATAGAGTCCCATTAGGCTAATCTCCCTGTTAGAGGTGAGTGATATGGCCTAAAAATAGCGTGCTGCCCTCTCTGATTCACATATGTGAAAACACTGCAGCCTGTACCAGTTTCCTATCATTTCTGAGCATGATGTGTTCTCTCTTTATCTATTTAAAAGCTGTGCAATTCTGGAAGACTGCAAAATGTAACGTTCTTGAACGGTGCAACATAAATGTTGCATGATCCTCTGATTTAACATGCAGCATTCAGAGGCTTTTGAGGACGTGGTTTCCTGTGAGAAATCCAGTGCAGGAGAGCTTTTCAACCGTTTATCTTGCAACGTTCATCTGAAGACGGGTTTAAAGATGCACAAATCCATAGTTGCAGAACTCTGAAGCTGTTTTAGCTATTAATTACCATTTTAAAAGACACAAGGTGGTCGTGAAAAGACTAGTGTCTTACATAATGAGTCACTAATGTTTGAGAACAGCTTTGTGTTTTGGGCTACATCCACACGACAACGGCAACGAGATTTTAAAAAAAAATATCGCGTCCACATGGGCAACGGATCAGTAAAACATCAGGTACATATGGCAACGCAACGCTTGCTGAAAACGATGCAATACACATGCCACACCTAGGTGCGCTGTAAGACAGTCCCATCGGAGACACCAGAACAATAGAAGTAGTAAGGACGTATGCACATAAACTATTATGCGCGAGACTTCATATTAGCCACAAAGTCAGAAAAATCTGTTCGTAAAATTACGTTATAATGACCAAATACAATGAAAAGTATTTTTCCAGTCTCACCTGTGAAAGGTAATCACATGTGATCTCGTTTGGACAGTAAACCTGTTGGTACAGTTAAACGCAGCACATGAATGAGGCATCTTTATTCTCCGCTTTGCCCCATCCGATATGGCGGCGAGGATGACGTATGATTCTATGCGGAATGGTCCGGAATAAATTGAATGCAACACGTTGATGGATTAATTTGTTGTTCTACGCCCTTTTTGAGGAATGTATTGTAGGACTTAAACCAACATCTGAAGAGGTGAGATCACTCTTTTTTTTTTTTTTTTTTCCTTATTTTTGCTGGCAGGATTGACTCTGCCCTAAGGGCTATTCTCTCTCTCTCTCTCTCTCTCTCTCTCACTCTCTCTCACTTTGCACCATTACACAATAAATATTCACAGTGAAAATATTTTGTAAGCGCGTTTCATGAACAAATTTATAGGATTTGTTGACAACTCGCATCGAGTTCGTTACACTTCTACCCGGCATGAAGCACATGTGGTTCTGACGTCATCATAAACAAATCCGTTCTACTCATCCAGACGACTTCGCAACGGCGCCGTTGCCAGATTTTTCCACTCTGGAACCCGTTCTCAAAAGATTTCGTTTTGGGGCACCCAAGACGCCGGTGCCGTGTGGACACCAGGCCGCAACGATAAACAATTTTATCAGATTCACCTGAATCCGTTGCCGTGTGGACAGGGCCTTGGTTTAGCTTTGGTCAGCAGTGCTATAGTGGTGTTGTGTATGAAAGTTTTGAACGTGGTAGCAGAGGTAATGTGTGTACAAAAGTAGCTGATTTAGACTTTAAGTGTAGTTGCACCCCCTGTGCAGAGAGGTACAGAGGTTGCTGTAGTGTGATTGAAGGGAAGTCGAGACGAAGGGGGTTGTGAAATTTTTGGGGCATCACAGCTGGCTGGACATGAAAGGGACAAGAACTACTGGGGCAAGGAATTTGATCATATAAAACAATAGATGGTAATGGAGAGAAATGCACTGTTACCCCTTTTCCACCAAATCAGTTCCAGGGCTGGTTCGGGGCCGGTGCTGGTTCACAACTCGTTCAACTTGAGAACCAGTTTGCTTTTCCATAGCTCGCAGTGCTAAGGGAAGGCACATCATTACGTCGCTGTATACGTCAGTTATGTCTGCATAAACCTTGGCGTGAATATCGAAGCAAAAACAACACGGAAGAAGCAGCAACAATAATAATAATGGATGACTTCGCGTTTGTACAGCTGCTGCTTCTCGTCGCTTAAAAATGGCGATCTTTCACGGTCTTGTTATTGTTGTTGGTCTTAACAACTCCGCCCCCCCGCTGACATAAGCGGTTCTTTCTTCTGGCCCAGCAGAGAGTTGGTGCTAGCCTGGAACCGGTTTTTCTGGCCCCAGAGCCAGTTCTTTGTCAGTGGAAACAGAAAACCCGGTTCCAAACTAAGCACTGGCCCCGAACCAGCCCTGGAACTGCTTTGGTGGAAAAGGGGCATGTAAGATATTACACTGTGCCACCAGAACAGCCTTAATTTGAATATTGGATGTATCCGTCTTCTGTGGCTGTGCACAACTTTCTCAAACGTGAAGCTGAAAGTGTGTTCATGGGGCAGACGGACGAAAATTCCTTACAGAAATGACTAATTGTACGCGGTCCTCACCTGACACGTACATCAACGTATACAATGTGCCTGGGTGGAAATTAGCAGCTCAGTGTTCTTGTTAATTTCTACAAATGGAAAAGTCCATGTCATCTGTAGCTAAACAGGTACATTTTAGCTGATTCTGATTTTCCCCTTCTGAGATTTTTTTTTTTTCCCTTGCCTCATTTTTCTTGGTAAACCGTACATGCCGTATGTAATTTTTATAAATGCTGTCTTTCGTTGAAAGAGCCATCTTGGTGTCAGTAGAGTAAGGGTTGATCAATTTCAGAGCACATGTTGGATTTTTTTTTTTCCCTTTCTCCTTCCTCCAAACGCTGATTTTTGGTTTCCAGTCGGCCAGCTCAGCTCTGTTAAGGCATCGCCCACCTCTCTTGTGACCAGAAGGAAGTCTTTTTTTTTTTTTACCAGCCCCATTTCTTTTCTTCCTGCCTACAACAGGACTAAAAAAAAAAATCTCCCCGGCAGCCTATAACTAGGCACTAATATAATCGGAGTCTTTTAGAGAAATAAATGACTGTGGCTCAGGCCTGGACTTTATGCCACCCGTGTGTGTGTGTGTGTGTGTTGCAGGGGCATCATTGTGCGGAGATGACTGAGCTGATAGGCTGTGCTGGAAAATGTGAAGACTGCTTCCACCCTCTCAGCCGAGCCCATCCACCACCTGACTAAAAATAGTGCAGAGAAAAAGAGGAAGGGGAGAGAGGAGGGAGGCAGCGCATAAGAGCTGTAGCTCGTGTCTCTCTCTCTCTCTCTCTCTCTCTCTCTCTCTCTCTCCGCCCCCCCTCCCCCCTTGCTTTTCTCTTTCTCTAGTCTTGGCTCTTTCCTTACTGCTGTCATTTTCCTCTTCTCATTCTCGTTTCTCTTTATTCCTGTACGAACAAAACCATTTCAGCCATGCTATTTCATGGCAAGAACTGCCTAACAATTATCGACTTTGCCTTTTGAGTCCTTCATGCTTTCTTGACTGCAACGTGTGACCAAAATGAACAGGTTTAGTAAATGCGTATTAACCCATCAGCGCTCTAGAAATTCTCAAAATGAAGCACGGACGCTTGATGATCAGCTGTCTTTGTTTGTTTTCAAGGGCTTTGGCTTAAGTTGCCAAGGCAGGAAGGCTATATTCAAGTCATGGAAACCTGGGCAGGAGGGGGCTAACTAGTGCTAACCCTGTTGTGCATCTGATGGTGGAAGAGTATTAGCAATATTAGCGTAAAGTTTTTATCACCTGGATTGTGTTGGGCTTAAGTGGCATTGGCTAAATGCAAACGTATTTAACCCCACTGACCAATCAGCATGTAGCATTCTAGTATAACGGGGTTGGGTGTTTATTGGATAGTGTCCATTCAGAAGGTCTTTGGCTGTCAGGCGTACAGGATTCGTGGCTAAGCATAAAGGGGCAAGGTAAGGTTTGGTCATGCGAGATGTATGTTGGGAATTTGTAGTCTAGTAAGGGATGTTTTTAGTTGGAATGGAGAGCGTTACCAAAACACTACCAACAGCCAGAAAAAGTTAGCTGTTGCAACTAGTCTTTGGGGTTTTTTTTGGTTCCCCTCCCCCCCCTGTTTTTGGGAATGTCTTGGCGCAAAGAGTTTTTGTTGGCGTTTAAGGACTGCTGCTAATTCTTGGTACTTTGCCAACTGGGGGTTCTTGTGGGTTGAGAAGGTTAATTACCAAGCAACCCAAATGATATTTCAAGCTCCAGTGAAAGACGCATCTTTCAAGTATGTTGGGTTTGTTAGAGAGAGCATTAGCGTGTTTGTCATCGTCGTCTTTTTCTGTTCTAGCAGTGAAGCGGCACTGTGCGAGTGAAAGTGTTGGCAGTAAGCGTGTTTGCAGTTGGATTTGGGTCAGCAGAAGTGTCACTCCTTTTAGGATCATCAGCAGATTCAGTGTTAACCGGATTTGTGTGGACGAGCTGAATTAAGTGTCCCTGGATTACTTGTGTGACTTTGGAGGGAAGGGAAAGAGGACAGTAGCCACAGCTGCGTAGAGCTTTGACGTCCTGTCAGGGCTGTACACTTTTTTTTTTTTTTTCTCTTTAACTGTACATTCACTTTTCTTGACCAGTTTGTTCCACTAGATTTTTTTAAAAAATTTTTATGTTAAACCTTTGGGCCTCCTTTTTCCTTTTATCTAAGGGTATGTTATGAAGTCAGTTAAGTGCTTTGCCACACGTACAGAACGGATTAAAACTCCTCCTGCGCTTGAGGGTGGATATAACGCTCTCCAGGATACCGTGATTTTTGTAGCACCGCTAGGTCGCGTTTTAAACGAACAAGAACCAAGCTTTATCTAGCACTATGCTGTAGGTTTCCCCAACGGTGGCTACGTTTACCTTAAGACGAAGGTTGAGTTAGCTACATTTTAACACAGCGAAGCTGGGAAGCCAGATGAATTTTCTGTGGGATCTGTCCGTCTCGATTTGTAAATAGCTTTCTCTCTGCACCAGCACCGAAATGGTGATCTTTAGTATGGGCTGCTGCAGAACCCTGTTGCTTAGTAACAGCTTCATGGGTTGGCAAGGACACACGCCAGCAGAGAGGGGGAGGGAGATGGAGAGTGAGCGTACAAGTGTACCATCCCTGGATTAGGTTTTGTTTTTTTTTTTTAAATTATTATGGCACGTTTATTGCCATTGCTTAGCCTGATGGCTAAGCTAGTGGAGTTTAAAGCTGTGTGTGGGACTGTTGGGCCTCACCGTGGACCTGTAAATTATGCGCTCTTCACACAGCACTGCTACATTTTCCCCACAGTAGAATATGCTTGCTGTGATGTTTTGCTAAGTATCACTTTAGAGCTTTGTATAAATCTTTTTTAATTGTATTTCTGAAAATTGCCAGGGTGTTTTTCGTGGCTGGGGACTGAAAATTCTTTCACAAATGGTAAAGTGCTTTTATTAAGGCTCACCATGCATAAACTAATTGAAACGACAAAGGATAGATTAAGTTAAAAGGATTTGACTGGCTGTTCTTACTGACCGCTGTATCTCCTGAAGCTTATGCTGCAGGCTTAACCTCACCTTCTCGCCCTCTCTCCCTCTCCTCTCCTTTTCTGTCGCTCTCAGATCAGTGAGTGACCCAGCGCGAGGCAGGAGTGAAGCGTACCATTTAGAAGAGGAAAATGAGCGAACTCGACCAGCTACGTCAGGAGGCTGAGCAGCTGAAGAACCAGATCAGAGTGAGTCCGTACACAGCACAACATGTCCAGGATGCCATTGGGGTTTTCAACAAGAGAATGCTTGGCGTATATGCATAATCGGCATGTAATTACTGTCATAACTGTGCTCACTGTGTGTGTGTGTGTGTGTGTGTGTGTATATGTATATATATATATATATATATATATATATATAAATAAAAATGGGTGAGGCACAACTGCATTTTTAACGACTTGTGTATTTAAAAGTAATAACAGGTTATTTCTGTTTTGTTGATTTCCTTTAGCAATATGTTGATCTTGCTTTAAATGCAAGTCTATATTAATGCTGATAACCTTATTTTGGTGAGAAGAGTTCAGGTTTTCTGGCTGAGGCCCATGTGTTTGTTAGCACTGGAATACAGGGTTAGTCAAAATTATGTGAACACTTAAATGGTTTCTACCATTTATTCACAAAATGTGCAAGATGATTTACAGGATGGTCTCAGCCTGTTCACCATCGTGTTCAACACAAACCAGCGAGCAACAGTACCATTTTAAAGAAGAATAAAAATAATCCATTAATGTTAACGTTCATTTAGTATTTCAAATAAACTTGAACTTTGACGGAGAAATGAGCAGCATTATTTTTTTTTGTTGTTGGATTCCAGACCACATTGGCCTCGCTGGCAATGAACAGGCAGACTGTGGCCAAAACGGCCTTCTTTAGAGGTCCCTGAATGTAAAATCCTGACCCCAGACCTCCACTGGCATCTTTGTATTTTAAGGAAGTGGCAGACTTGAATCGGATGAAAGTCTTGACATCAACCCTGCCATCAATAAGACGCGTCTTAAATTCTCATTTCAAGCCAGACACGATCAAGTGGTGTATACCAGGCGTTGTCTTGGTCATTCACGGCTCACCCATGGTTTTTATTAAAGGGTGAAGAACCACCACCACCACCACCACGCCATTCTGTCGGGCTCTGACAATTGAGCATATTTTACTTTGTCCTGGCCTAAATGCTACAAAGGACCAATTTTCTTCTCAAAGTACACAAGGTACCACTACAACGTTTGAGAATTTTTATCGCCTGCGTACCCGAATTGTATTTATTTATGTAGCTTTATTTGTTTTAATTATTTATTTATGAAGACCTTTTATAATACCTTTTAGAAATGTGCTTGCCGTGAAATAGCCTTAGGTGCTGACGGGGCATAAAAAAAAAAACATGCTCACTATTTTTGGTGATATTTATTAACAAGGTTGTTGGTGGTGTACGAGGCTTCATTAGAGCATCACTGTCGTAACAGCCGTGGAAGGAGTAAACTGAAGTGCTACAGGTTCTAAATGTACAGTTAATGTTGTAACTTTTACATCACACTCTTGACATTGCTCACTACTTGTTTGCAGGATTAGAAAGACCTTGAACGTTTCAGTGATAAAGAAAACTACAACTGGAATGTAAATGTGGCACATAAAATTGCATACTGCAAGTAATATGAACTAATAGTGACAGTTCTGTAAGCTGATAGCTTCTGTTTGTTGTTTTTTTTTAAGGATGCAAGGAAAGCATGTGCGGATGCCACCCTGTCTCAGGTGAGCGTCTAACCTCCTCCTCCTGTGAATTAGTACTTTTTAAAGAACGTAACTGTTTGATAGAATTTAAATTGTAAACAGTATTTTTGTCATGACTTTCGTATATTTGTGTACATGCACAGATTACAGCCAACATCGACCCAGTTGGGCGAATTCAGATGCGTACCAGGCGGACACTGAGAGGTCACCTGGCAAAAATCTATGCCATGCACTGGGGCACTGACTCACGGTAATCTCACTCGAGCTGTGTACTGAACACCAGACCCATTTCAGCAATGGCTAGATCTAGTCCCCTTCCCCGTTTTTTGTTTTAAACCACTTGCAATGAGATTTTTGGTGAATGGAGATGCAGTTTATAGCAAGGCTTTGGAAATATAATTATAAAACGAACTGTTCTGGGTGTGCGCTCCTGCAAGGGAGAGCTCGTTACACACCACACACATGCGCACACTGGTCTCCAGGAGGTTAATTGGGAGGCTGCAGGTGAAGTTAGGCCCCAGAGACTCCCTGTGTGGTTTGTCATACTACTTAACAGAGCAAAGCGGATTCCGCACGTTCTGCCAAAATGGCTATTCTTTTGACCCGCTGTTCGTTTTGAAGGACACGAAGCAGTTGTCGGTCTGGATTCTTCAATGTGCACAACAATATCTTCTTCTGTTCTGTATGAGGTTGTAGCTTTGTAACTAATTGCGTCCTTCAGAAGTTTGGTTATTTTTCAGAATAAGCAGCATGAAGCTATTTGGATTACGTACCAAACGCATCTCGGAACATTTTAGCTAGCTTGTTTTGGGTCTTATTGTTACTTTCGTCATTAATCAGTAGATGTAACTGAACATGGGTAATCTACTGGCGCAGAAAGACTCTAATTCCACTCCCCGGTTATTAGGTTGGGCTCGGACAGCAAGATAATGCCGCGCAATCTCAACTAAGCATCTTATGTTCCAGCTACAGTGAGTGTAGCTTAGTACTGTCCACGAAGTTGCAGCGAGTTGACATTTCTCATTATATTTTCACCGTTTCTTTTCTGTTTGAGGTGGTATGCAATTAGTGTCCTATCTTGTTTTTTAATTATTGGTTTTCCCCTGGGTAGGTGGAGCACATATGGCATCATACTGAATCCCTGTGGAAAGTTTACGTTAACTCTCCTGATAGCAAAACGTAGTCATGGTCACATCGTCTCCACCTCTCCCATGTGCCAAAAAAAAAAAATTCCAGATCGTTTTGTTTATTCAAATAAGTCAGAAGGAATATGTATACAGACTATGTGGTGGTGATTTCTCTGGCGGTGGTTTGAGATAATCTTATCAGGGTTTAGTTCAACCGCAAAGAATCCAGGGAATATCTCGCACTTGTATACTCATGAAAGGTCCAGAGGCCCCAGGCATGAATGCAAATGGGGTTACATATGAAGTTGACATTAAAATAATTTAAATTAGTTGAAATGAAGTATTATGTCCGTGTTACCAGGTATATTTATGTTCAGAATGCCCCACACAGTATGAGAGACTGCTGTTCATCTTTGTGGTTCCCCCCCCCCCCTTCTCTGCAGACTCCTCGTCAGTGCCTCCCAGGATGGTAAACTTATCATTTGGGACAGCTATACCACAAACAAGGTGAGCCTGATTTCCTGAAAGCCTGTTCACCTCCACTGTTAGTTAATAGGCATGTCTTTTTCTAAAAACAACCTTGTTTATGGTTTCTGATCTTATGGCAAACCGTGCTTAAAATTGTATGGCTTTCATCACTGAGCTCTTCACATGAACAGCGTCTTATTGTGCAAGTTATTGTAGAGCTTGTAAACTATAAAGTTATAAGATTTTGATCAAAATTGATTGCCACAATTTTTGTTTAAGGGTTGTTTTACAATCAGGGTACGCAAGCTAAAAATCACATTTAACACTTATTATCTTCAATATCAAAAGGCTTGACTAAATAAACTCGGTTGTTTATTGTAGCCCTGTGATAGCTCTATTTACCATGCAAAAAAAAATTGGTGATAACATTATTTTTGGTGAATGTATGGCAATATATGTCATATATTTAGCAAAATTACTTGTCATTTAGAAAAAGTGCTTTTTTGACCACAGGTAGCTCCAAAAGGGATGCACTTAAATCATTCTTTATACCATAAAACAAATATACTCAACAAAAATAAAAACTGGGGCGGCACGGTGGTGTAGTGGTTAGTGCTGTCGCCTCACAGCAAGAAGGTCCTGGGTTCGAGCCCTGGGGCTGGCGAGGGCCTTTCTGTGTGGAGTTTGCATGTTCTCCCCGTGTCCGCGTGGGTTTCCTCCGGGTGCTCCGGTTTCCCCCACAGTCCAAAGACATGCAGGTTAGGTTAACTGGTGACTCTAAATTGAGCGTAGGTGTGAATGTGAGTGTGAATGGTTGTCTGTGTCTATGTGTCAGCCCTGTGATGACCTGGCGACTTGTCCAGGGTGTACCCCGCCTTTCGCCCGTAGTCAGCTGGGATAGGCTCCAGCTTGCCTGCAACCCTGTAGAAGGATAAAGCGGCTAGAGATAATGAGATGAGATGAAAAATAAAAACTTTACACTCGTTTCAAAGTCAATAATTTGAACATTTTGGAAAATAGGTTTGAAATAACGATTGTATTCAATTATCGTCATTAAAGATGCTATAGCATACAGATCATGTTTGTCATGGAATCGGTTCCGCCGGAAATGCGACGGCAATGTCTATGATCAAAAACTGAGAGTCACAACTTAATGAAATCATGTCAATATCGGGTGTGTCCTCCATGGGCGTTCACAACTGCGATACAACGCCTCCTCATGGATTGGATGATGCGTCTGAACACAGCTTGGGGAATGCGCCGCCATATTTGTACCAACATGGCACCAAGCTCCTGCAAGTTCTGTGGAGGGTTCCTTACGGTCGGCTGTGGTGCCAGTTTGATGGAGACGTGTCTGGAGATTATGGATGGTCTGTCGACTGCATCCCATAACCCTCGCGACGTCAGTGACGGATGTTCCCGTGTTCAGCATGCCAATGGCACGTTCACGCTGAATGTTTGACAGTCGTGGCATTGCAAATTAACGAATAATTAACCATAAAACCTTGTTTTTCTGAGATGACCCTTTACTCTGCTACCGTGAGATCAATTGCACGTGTATCAATAGGTCACGTCACGTGAAAACGTGATTTTAGTGTGCAGTGCTCTCGCACGTGCTACATAGGCCCGACCAGTAGAATGAATGTGTGACGTAATGCCCTTGACAATGCATTTAACCATAATCACAACAAGAACTCTTTCGAGAAAAGTTTCTGAACACTATTTGAAAAATAATGAGTGTTAAGTTTTTATTTTTGCTGAGTATATTTGGTTCCATATCATTGGAAACATAGTTAAGTTTTAATGTTGAATGCCAGTAAGTTTTCAGACTATTTTGATCAAATTAGTATGTAATTGTGTCAAAAAAAAAAGTCCTCTCCGAGACAGCTAATTTTTCAATATAAAATAACATATCTAAAATGATTATTTTCATCCTAAAATGTGGTCAAGATATTGGGACATAAATATTAGAGACAACTAACACACAGCTTACAGCCTTATATTTAAAAGCACTATGGAAGGAGTGGATTCTGAATTGTCAAAAAAAAAAAAAAGTCCTCTCCGAGAATCACTTCATTTGTTTCTCCCATCTTATAGCAGATTACACAAAACTACCATACACATATGTCAAAAAATTACCTGAAATCTGTTCTTTAACTTGTCCTTCACTTAAAAACTGGTACAAGAACCAGTTTGAATCAATTTGAATTTTGGACCCCTGTGACACAAACTTTGTACCCTGATTTGTAAAACAACCCATAACTGTTTAATGAATAGACTTGAAATTATTGCAATTCAGGTTATTTTTGAGTATTGGTTTTCAAAAACAGCCTCTCGTGCACATTGTAAACACTGTTATTTTTAAAACGATGAATCAATTCAGTCCTAATAAATATTCCACCATGTTATACAACTAAATGTAGGCGATCCATGGGAATGGTGGGTTGTGAGTTAATGCACCAGAGTAAATACAAACTGACGTCTAATATTTAGTCAGTTTATCTTCACCATAACTGCAGCCATCTAGGTTTGTTGTGTTCCCAAATACGATTGATTTTGATTATACGAGCGCTCCTGTTTATAGGTGCATGCCATCCCACTGCGCTCCTCATGGGTGATGACGTGTGCGTACGCTCCGTCTGGCAACTACGTGGCTTGCGGTGGCCTGGACAACATCTGTTCCATTTACAATCTGAAGACGCGTGAGGGCAATGTCCGTGTGAGCCGTGAGCTGGCTGGCCATACAGGTTCGTGTGTGGTGCTTCTAAGCAAGCAGTGATAAGTTTGACATGTTCAGGTCACTAATGTAGCGGAGGAATTATAAAATGAAGCCCTCCGATCGGCCACCAGTGACTGATTTGATTCATGAAAGGTTTTATGGGTTAAATCCGGTGGAGCTGGCCAAACGGTGATCTTGTACTGTGGACTTTTTAAGACCGGATTTAAGCACGATCGTAGCATAGCATACTACACTCGTCGTCCAGTTGTATAATTTTGCCTTGTGTTTTTTGCACAGGTTACCTCTCCTGTTGTCGTTTCCTGGACGACAACCAGATTGTCACTAGCTCAGGCGACACCACCTGGTGAGTTGGGGGTAGTGCACCAGCACTGCTGCTTTAGCCATTTGCATCAGACACAGACACTTGCATAGACTCACATGATGCTCTGACTGGGCAGACGGCTGTATGATGATGCAAGTCCTTATATCTGACGTTGTGAATAATTCACACAAGCAGCTTTCTTGCTTCATCCTTCTACTAGGGGAAAAATGTATGTCCAATTTCCAGATGTTTACTTAACATGGCTTCATTGAGCAGGCCTTTAGGATTTAGGTGACTAGGATAATTTGCTTCAGTATTGACTCTTGCACAGCAGATCATCAGGACTGTCAAAATAGTTTTTTTGTTTATTCATTGAAGAAATGTCTGCAGCGCACGTTTGGTGCTGTAACTAATCCTGATTGTTGCGTCTGCAGTGCTCTTTGGGACATTGAAACGGGGCAGCAGACGACCACGTTTGCAGGTCACACCGGGGATGTGATGTCTCTGTCTCTGGCTCCAGATGCGCGCCTGTTTGTCTCTGGCGCTTGCGATGCCTCTGCTAAGCTTTGGGATATCAGAGAGGGCATGTGCAGACAGACCTTCACTGGCCATGAGTCTGACATCAACGCCATCTGTGTATGTATCACACACATGCAGTGTTCGGAATTTCTCCATTGTCTACGCCAAAGTGTCATGAACGTTACATTGCTCACTAATAGGAAATGTGATGGGATTCAAGCAAGTTATTTCCCATAATACAAGCAGAACTGAAGGCAAATTTATCATCAAAATTCTATCGATCTCATTTTATTAAGTATAGGAATGCATTTTTGATCGCTATTTTGTCACTGCTATAGCAAGTTATGAGTTTGAAATACGCCGTGTAATATATCAGTCCGTATGTCAAAGCAATGGCCGTAAACGAGATTCGCTGAGACCTGTGCGAGACATTGTAGGACGGAAGTAAAACGTACAGCGGAAATCAAAGTGACCAACATCTGTCAGTGTTCCATGTCGGAAATCGTTCACTCGTTCACTACTCCCTATATGAAGAATTACTATATAGAGGACTATATAGTGAGCTCAAATGGGGGGGGGGGGGGGGGTGCGCTTTAGGACACCAGTCTGTCGTGGTGGTATTGAGGTTTTTCACCTGACGTCACAGGGTCACGTGACGCCCCGGTCCGCCATTTTGAAGGTCAAGCTAGCTAATGTCAACATCATCATAGCTGGTATGTTACTGTAGCAATGTTTACGTTCAGTCATTTGGATGACTGTTAAAACCTTTCAGTCTCAAGTTTTTCCTTTACTGGATTTACTAGTTTACTGTAATTATGATCCAGCAGCTATTTACACCGGATCCAGTATAAATAGCTGCCGGATCATAATTACAGTAAACTAGTAAATCCAGTAAAGGAAAAACTTGAGACTGAAAGGTTTTAAGTCATCCAAATGACTGAACGTAAACATAGCTGGTATGTTACTGTAGCAATGATGTTGTTGACATTAGCTAGTGCTAACAGCTAGTTGCTAGTACACTGCTACAACACAGACACCGACCCTAATAATACAGTTCTTGGTCATTACCTGGTAACAGCAAATTTATAACGGGCCATGTCTCAACAGACTAAAGTTATTTCAATGACATTTAATAACATTTTGTTTATCCTGAGGACCGAAAGTAAATGAAAATGTGAACAAACCTTAGCTGTAATCAGATGGCGACCACCGGCTCCAGGGACGACCCGCTGATGTAGGCATGTTACCCAGCCTGACACAAAATATTTGTAGGTATCTAAACTCTTGTACGCTTTCAGATCAATACCTGTGTATGGCGATGGGTTTTTAACGACATAGGTATACAGATCATGTGGGCCGAAGTCCGGTAAAGACGAGGGCTTCGTGTACTTCCGTACGTCAGTGAGCAATCCTGGTGGAAGCAGGTAAACGTCGTTCTCTAAGCCTGCTAACCTCAATTTTTGCAAATACCTCTCCCTCTGCTCACCCTGTAAATGCCCTACGTCGCTGGATAGTGAAGGTGTTTTCTGCGTTTCGCTCCTTTTTCTTTTATGTTTTTCGTTTGTCGCCTTCCTCGCATACAAACTGATTCGAGCAGTGACGTCCAAAATGGCAGCCTCACATGACTTGGTCATGTGGGTGAAAAACCTCAATTTACGTCATTACTGTCGCACAATTAAAATGTGCCGGATCAGTCGGCTGGTGGGTTTTCAAAATAATAAATACGTGTTTTTGTGATGAATCCATATTATACTGAGCGCATTTCCCACATTAATCAATACAAAGTACCTGCATCTTTTTTTTTTTTTTAAATCAAGGCTGAGTACTTTCTTCTTTGCTACTGCCTTTTATTAAATCAAATTTGAGACTTTTTTAAAAAAAATTTTGATTTCTTTCAGCGCGATGGCAAAAAAAGACGCATGCGCTCTATTTTGAATGCTGATGTAATCAAGCCGGAAGGTTTTTGATAATCGGGAAAGTTTAAAAAAGTAGGCAGTAATCGTCATTTAAACTCGTTTTTGTGCAATATTTTGTTTGGAAAGCGGGTTTCAAAATGGCGGCACTGACACTTCACATTTCGAAGTCTTGTGAAGATCACGCGGATAAGCGACGCCTGCCGTGGACCAAACGAACTAGGTTCAACACGGCTAAAAACCGAATAGGCCGATAAGTATAATATTTAATTGCAATTAGTCGCCAATACGAGTCACGATATAAGGTTACTGAAACCGAAAACATAATTGAATAACACGTTAATTAAGAAATAAAGCAAGTTTAAAAATAACTTCAGTTCCCCCTTTTAAAGATCATGACTGATTTCTGACATCCATTTTTTTAAGGTAGTTTGTCATCTCAAATCTAAACCAGCCGTCTGTCTTGTGGCCTGGATGAACAAGTGAGTGAATCAGCTTTCGTGGAAAATTTGCTGATGCGCTTTCAAACGCTACATTCAGTGGGATGAGTGTGTAGGCAGGAATTTTCCCGGTACGGAGTACTGCGATGGCCTCATACTAGAACCAAGTTTGAGTTCCGTGTGCAAGGGCGATATTTATGCTGTATACCCTTTCTCTTTCGTAAGAGAGCCAGGTAACTGTCTGTCTTGCTGTGTACAGTTGAATTTATCCACAACTGAATTTGGATGCACCGAATACCCTTTTTTTTTGTGTACACTGAAAAGCCTTCACCCAGAATTGGAGTGTATATTTCAAGCTAGACAATAATGAACAAGTGTCGTTGTACTGATTAAGGGGGGGAGCTGCTAATGACTATCCTAGCATACTGCACTGTGACAGGACTAAGTGATAAACAAATATTGATCAAATATTTTCCAATGCGCTTTTTTTTGGCTTGTTTTATGCACACCTAACAGCTGCTATTGATTGATCATTCAACAGATTGACGTGAAGTGTTAGAAATGGGAACAGTCTGTATGATTTGGCAGAGAAGAGTAAGACTTCCATGACTGCATTGGTTCTACTCTTAACTATAGGCCACGTTGTTTCACGCCCACTCACTTTCATTCAGAAGCAGTGAATTAAAAAGGCGCGGAAGTGCCGGAGCCGACAACGACCTGGTTAGGATGTTTTACAGCAGTATTTCTGAAATTGCGGAGTTGCAGCATACAGCACTGAGCCACTAGTAAATAGCAAGCAAGCTTTCCTTTCTGTCTCCCAGTGATGACTGTACACAAAATCTACTTATTAGCGCCCCCTGGTGGAGGCGACCAGTCATATTTACCCATTTAACCGAGTCCAAGTCAGTGATGATCAAATCCTGGGCCAAGTTTCACCATCATTGGCCACGCCCTGTTCTGCAGTCAGTGTGTTCTTCAAGCAGCATTGCTTGGACGCTACTTGTGAGGCATGGTTGGATTTTGAGTGCCTTGACTTGTATGTTAAATGACCAGGCTCTAAAAATGATGCTTGAGTACATGCTAATTAGTTTGTCATTTTGGGCAAAGAAACAGCTTCACCAAGGAAATTCAGAAAAAAAAAAAAACCAACCCTGTGCTTGTAGTTATGTCTCTCTGTGTGTGTGTGTCTCTCTCATTCCTCTCCACCAGTTCTTCCCCAATGGGAATGCGTTTGCCACAGGCTCAGACGACGCCACCTGCAGGCTGTTTGACCTGCGTGCCGACCAGGAGCTGATGGTGTACTCGCACGACAACATCATCTGCGGCATTACCTCGGTGGCCTTCTCCAAAAGCGGCCGTTTGCTGCTCGCCGGCTATGACGACTTCAACTGCAACGTGTGGGACACCCTCAAAGCAGACCGTGCAGGTCAGCGCGAGGAACGCTATAGACTTGGCTTACAAGGTTGTGTAAGGGGATTCTGAAGGATGTCGTGAATGACGAAGGAACGGGAAGTTTGATATTCGAAAAGCATTTTTAGGTCCATTAGAAACCTTAATGGAGCTAATACTGTATTACAAGACCGAGTCGAGATAAACCAAATATAGGGTTGTAATAAAGGGTATACATTATGTGCAGTACTTTAAGGGGATATCGATCATATTCAGACCACAATCGATGACGGAAATGCATCTGCTGATGCTGATTAGATGCCATCTATCGGAAGAGCCGCATGCTCCGATTTTAAAACGTGTTCTTTCTGCTAGCGCATGAAGCCGGAAGTAAACTCAGATTTTCATTTGAATTGCCCCGGTACTGGTTAGGAAACGATGGGATCGCTGAACTGTAAAATTTCACGAGTGCAGAACCTTAACCAATCCCTCCAGTCTTTCTCACCACATTGGAGTTGTTAAAAGTATAATCGAATGTGTTGATCAACTTACTTGAGCGCCAGCAGAATTCTGAAGACTTCCGTGTTTATTAACAGAGATGTGCATTATTTCCAAACCCTCGAGCATTTTCCTAGCTGCAAGTCACACACACCTGCCCTTTTATCTCCTCGGTCAACCAGCACATGAATATTTATTTATTTATTTATTTATTTATTTTTAAATTGCATCTCCATGAATTATGTACACCACCAGAAAGCATGAAATGGAGATCAAATTCGGTGACCTACCGTAGAAGCGCTTCCTCAGAGACACTCATGAGATCAGCCAATAGCTAATGTGTACGTTTACGGTTGTTTATTATAAAAGGTAAGAAGTTTTAATGATCTGTGCTCTCCAGTTACACGTTGAACATGGTGAAGTGATCTGGTTGTGAAAATGGAAGTAGTTTGCAGTAAAGCTCCGTATGTCAGATGGGCTTTAAACATGCTTCTTGGTTACAAATGGCACAGTTGGTACGACCCCGATTCCAAAAAAAGTTGGGACAAAGTACAAATTGTAAATAAAAACGGAATGCAATAATTTACAAATCTCAAAAACTGATATTGTATTCACAATAGAACATAGACAACATATCAAATGTCGAAAGTGAGACATTTTGAAATTTCATGCCAAATATTGGCTCATTTGAAATTTCATGACAGCAACACATCTCAAAAAAGTTGGGACGGGGCAATAAGAGGCTGGAAAAGTTAAAGGTACAAAAAAGGAACAGCTGGAGGACCAAATTGCAACTCATTAGGTCAATTGGCAATAGGTCATTAACATGACTGGGTATAAAAAGAGCATCTTGGAGTGGCAGCAGCTCTCAGAAGTAAAGATGGGAAGAGGATCACCAATCCCCCTAATTCTGCGCCGACAAATAGTGGAGCAATATCAGAAAGGAGTTCGACAGTGTAAAATTGCCAAGAGTTTGAACATATCATCATCTACAGTGCATAATATCATCAAAAGATTCAGAGAATCTGGAAGAATCTCTGTGCGTAAGGGTCAAGGCCAGAAAACCATACTGGGTGCCCGTGATCTTTGGGCCCTTAGACGGCACTGCATCACATACAGGCATGCTTCTGGATTGGAAAATCACAAAACGGGCTCAGGAATATTTCCAGAGAACATTATCTGTGAACACAATTCACCGTGCCATCCGCCGTTGCCAGCTAAAACTCTATAGTTCAAAGAAGAAGCCGTATCTAAACATGATCCAGAAGCGCAGACGTCTTCTCTGGGCCAAGGCTCATTTAAAATGGACCGTGGCAAAGTGGAAAACTGTTCTGTGGTCAGACGAATCAAAATGTGAAGTTCTTTATGGAAATCAGGGACGCCGTGTCATTCGGACTAAAGAGGAGAAGGACGACCCGAGTTGTTATCAGCGCTCAGTTCAGAAGCCTGCATCTCTGATGGTATGGGGTTGCATTAGTGCGTGTGGCATGGGCAGCTTACACATCTGGAAAGACACCATCAATGCTGAAAGGTATATCCAGGTTCTAGAGCAACATATGCTCCCATCCAGACGACGTCTCTTTCAGGGAAGACCTTGCATTTTCCAACATGACAATGCCAAACCACATACTGCATCAATTACAGCATCATGGCTGCGTAGAAGAAGGGTCCGGGTACTGAACTGGCCAGCCTGCAGTCCAGATCTTTCACCCATAGAAAACATTTGGCGCATCATAAAACGGAAGATACGACAAAAAGGACCTAAGACAGTTGAGCAACTAGAATCCTACATTAGACAAGAATGGGTTAACATTCCTATCCCTAAACTTGAGCAACTTGTCTCCTCAGTCCCCAGACGTTTACAGACTGTTGTAAAGAGAACAGGGGATGTCTCACAGTGGGAAACATGGCCTTGTCCCAACTTTTTTGAGATGATGTTGTCATGAAATTTAAAATCACCTAATTTTAATCTTTAAATGATACATTTTCTCAGTTTAAACATTTGATATGTCATCTATGTTCTATTCTGAATAAAATATGGAATTTTGAAACTTCCACGTCATTGCATTCCGTTTTTATTTACAATTTGTACTTTGTCCCAACTTTTTTGGAATCGGGGTTGTATGTGGACTAGATTCTGGATATCGATTTTTTTTTTTTTTTGCAGGTGTCCTGGCGGGTCATGATAACCGTGTTAGCTGCTTGGGTGTTACTGATGATGGAATGGCAGTGGCCACAGGCTCTTGGGACAGTTTCCTTAAGATCTGGAATTAAAGCCGCAAGGTAAGCTGTTCCATTCAAGACGCGTTTTAAAGAAACAACCGTTCATATAAGATAAGCAGAGGTGCTGACATCTACCCAAGGAGGCATGAAAGTTATCTAGGTGGGACTTTGAGGTGTGACCCGCAAAAAAAAAAAGTAGGTGGGATTGTAGACCTTTCGGTTGGTTAAAACCCATGTTGTAGTTGTCACAGAGATTAGTGTAAAGATTGATTGATTTTATTTATTTATTATGAACACTAAACTGAAGATGCTAATAAATTTAGCTGAACAGTAAATATTTCCGTGCGGTATAATAGACAGCAGATATCTTTGTATTCATTTTGCCACAGTTGTATAAGGTAAGTTTATGCACTCGTTGCTTACATTGAAACATTTCTGTTATTTATGCACGAAGTCTCTGTGCCAGGAGTTTCTTGTTAGCAGTGTTGGCACGTCTTCATTGCAGTGTGACAGTCTGGGAAAACCTTTCATGTGATGAAATCTTTATACACAGTACCAGTCAAAATTTTGGACACCACCTAATTCAGTTTTTCTTTATTTTTTATTAAGAAAGACACTTCATGTCTTCCATTAGTGATGGATGTCATTTCTCTTTACTTAGTCGAGTGGTTCTTGACCATAATATGGATTGTTGTGGAATTGGGTTGTTTGTTGTTTACCGTTGGATCTCAAATGCATGCAAGAAGTCAAGAAATTGCACTTATTAACTTTTTGACGAGGCACACCTGTTAACTGAAAAGCATTCCAGGTGACTACCTCATGAAGCTGGTTAAGACGATGCCAGTAGTGTGCAATATATATGTATGTATGTGTATATATATATATATATATTTATTTATTTATTTATTTATTTATTTCACCACAAACTTTTGATGTCTTCAGTATTCTGCAATGCAGGAAAAACCTATGAATGAGTAGGGGTGTACAAACTTTTGACTGGTGCTGTAGGTCTATGAACTACAGGCTTTCCTCATCTCTGAAATTTGTTCCTCAAGCAAGTAACATTTTCTAGCTTGAGGAACTCAAGTGAAACTTGTGATCAGAGACTGTACTTATCCTCCATCTCTGTTTCTATAGTCTTATCTTTTTTTTCCGGTTAACGTCGGTCGCAACCCTCGATGAACAAGAACTTTTGACTCTTCACTCAATTGATCGCTGTCTGTTGTTAGATCTGTGCTGAAATAATTGCTGATTAATCCTACAAGTTGTATCCTGTTGGCTAAGTGTTCATTCAGACACTGATACCAGTGTAAAAGATGAGCCTGGAACAGATCCCCCCCCCGGATTCTGCCAGTTTCTTGACCTGTATGCTGTTTATTTTATAATTCTGATTTATAATCTACTACAGCCTTATTGTCATGCGCACTCTGCTCTGCTGCCCCCTGCTGGCACACAGGTACGGCATGACTTCAGGAAATGATAAAAGTGATGCAACTAGGTCAAAAACAGGAAAATGGTAGCAGCTGTGAAATGAAGCTTCCAGTAAACATGCTTTCATAATTGTGTGTGGGGGAGGGGTTAAACAGGATCCGAGTTCTCTGATCGCTTTGCTCTCTTTGCAGGTGGCGTCCGGACTCCAAAGTTGACTGGAAGACCATTCCAACATAATGTTAAATTTTATTGCATATCCAATCTTCTTACACGCAACACAACTGACCCCCGTTATCTGAGGAAACAGGGCAAAAAAGATCCTCCTTCCCATAAAAAGAGCACAATTATTTCATTGTTGCATCACGTGGAAATCAGTGGGGTCGACGACATCATTATATGGTGGGGGAGGGGGCTAAAAGTAACTGTGCATTCCTACCGGGACCATTTTTTTTTTTCCAAGTGCTTATCACACTGTAGTTGTCATTTACGCTAACGTTAGAAAAAAAGGTGGCAGTCGTTTTCCCCCAAATGAGAGGTTTGTTTTTTTTTTTTTTGGTGGTGTTTTACATCCCGTTTACATATGGTTGGGCTTTCACATGAGGATCAAAAGCGCTCACTTAGTCTTTAAATATTTTAGAATCAAGTTTGTAGATGGAGGATAATGTTGACAATAATCACGGGTGTTCTAATACAGCTTTGTCAGAAACGAAGAGCAGTTCGAGCCTGACCTGTATATTTAGTCCCACAATCTGTTTTGTCTAGTCATGAGTCTTTGCACAGGAATAAAGCATTGCATATATAGAATGTTGACTAACCAAGCACATACTGTTAATGATGTATGCTCGTTTAAAAAGAGAAAGAAAATGGTCCATTTTAAACATATTTCTCTTTTGTTTTTTTTTGCCTGATGTTCAAGTCATGAAATGAAGATTAACTTGTCATTTATTATTTTTTTTCTTTCTTCTTCCCTCTCTCTGTCTTCATGTCCTTTTTGTTTTGGTTGCGCTTTGGTGTGGAGGGTGAGGGAGGGTTTAGGGTGGGATTTAAAGGTTTCGGGCGTAACTCAATTTCCATATTTACCCAGTTTCAACACAGGTGCCCGTTCCGTGCTTGGAAAAACCAGTTACTTCTCTGTGAATGACATGTTGTAAAAATCAATGTTTGAAAATAATGATATTGAAGAAAAAAAAAAACTTTCTAAGTTAAAAATGGAAAAAAAAAAATCTTATTTCGGTTGTCTGCCATGAGTGGGTTAACTCTTAGAATCGCATGCTGTAGAATTGCTTAAAAAGAGGTGCATATGGAAAGTCCTTTGATGTTTTTCTTTAAGAAAATAACCTGTTAAATAGATCACAATATTTATATTCTTTTTTTTTTTTTCTTTTGCTACTCTGTGCATACATAATTCAATTAAACTCGCAAAGCTATGCACTCGAGAGAAGCAAACACATTGACCTGTTCTATCCATATCTTGGAGTTTCTAAAACACTCGTGTACACACAAACTAGAACAAAAATTTTCATTCTTTCTGTAGCAAGACGAAAATTCCAGATATAAAGAAAAGGATGCTAGAGACATTTTGTAACAAACAGGTTTTAATGTCCTTTAATAAAAAAAAAGAGAGAAAAAACTTGCAGCATTTGAATGGCAGAATTTTTCTGTTCCTTTCTGCGTGTAACGAGAGGCGCTCTTTCCTTAGCGGTAGTGGCATTTCTTCCATTCTGTTCTCCCTCTGCGACATTTCTGTACAAAAGTGCTGTCGTTGTGCATTAGGCCTGGAGTTGGCAACAAAAATACATAAAAAGAAAACCTACAAAAAAAGATTAAATCAATTCCTCTTTTTCTCCCTCTCTTTCTGTCTCTTCATACAAATAACTGTAGAGCTCTGCACACACCCCTGTATCCTTATCCATCTTTTGTATTTAATTTTAAATTCAGTGTACAACAGAAAGCTGGATGCAAGATAGAAACTATATTAAAATGTACTGTTATTTAAGATGTAATAAAGCAGTTTGAGATGAATTTTGACTGTTTGCTGTTTATAAGGACACATGCTCATCTTTCAAAGGAAAATCCACCCGGAACTGTTTTATAATTAACGTACTGCCTTCAGCGTTCAGGATTTTCTGAGTTGCCCACCCAAAAAAAAAAAATTCACCAGTCTATTTTCATCTTGGTTTTCTACAGTGCCACGGAGCTACCTGCTGATGGTGGTGGCAGAGGGACGGCTTTTGCTTAATTTTTTTTCTAAATTTATTTTTTCATTAACTCTGCTTTTCTCACCACCTCTGTCCACTCTAATCAAATAGATCAGCTTCCAAAGCTTTAACTTTCATGCTAATTCCACTATCAAAAAAGAAAAGCTCTTGGCTTTTTGTTTTTAGGAGCTAAATTTCATCTCCTTGACATCGCTGCACACAACCACCACCATCTCGCAGAAATGACAAGAATGCAGCATCAACCAACATGGCGACAGAATCGCTAAGCGCAAGCATTTCAGTATAAACATGAACTGTTTCAGGATGGAGTTTTCCTTTAAAGGTGTGAATTGAATTCTTGCTGTCTGTACATGACATGCGCTAGCATTCTAATGTGTCTCTAGAACCAAGGTGCTGAGAGTTGATCCTGAATAAGAACGCTGTGTGGGACGATTGTCCTTCCAGAGAACGTGGATAAACCCTTATCAGCAGGTGCAACGATTTGAGGTCAGATTTAATTAGTAATGCAGGAGATCCAACATGGATCTGATGCTAGCTCTATGTTAACAGGAAAACAAGTTTTGAATTAATTTGCTGGTGTGGTTTCCGTTCGCTCATCCATTTAGAGGAAAGAGTCCTTGCAAATCAATCTGAGTGATCTTCTGGTGAATAGGAGTGGGTGGTTCCAGGATGACCCTGTCCCAAAGGTCTGGTTAAGTTCCTACATGAATATTAGTCTTGAATTTAAACTTGTGTATATACAATGCAAGCTACATTTTTTTTTTTAAATGTTTGAGGAAAAACATGAAGTGCTTTTTATAGCTGTTTTGAATTTCTAACAAAGAATACAAGCAGAAATTTTGAACATGCATTGCCATAAAAAAAAAAATTCAGCTTTCTCCAGTAGGTGGTAGTGTTTACTCGTGACCGAACCTGAAAGGAGCGGAGCTCTACTGTACACAGCTACTCTGATTATTTATTTTTAAAATTAGGGGCTGTGTTGAAAAGGTGGTAATGTGTGGGTCAGTGTGAACCATAGACCTGGAAGGTTTATTAGAGCTCAGTGACTGTTTGCGAAGCATTTGGGAGATTTGCAGTGCCTTTTTACTTGGTTTAAGTATCCATCTGAGAATTCTGGCCTTTTCTGATGCTGCTCATCTCCACATAGACAACACGGCTTTGTGTGTACGGACAGGTTTTTATATCCTGTATTTCCACAAAAGTGAAACTATATCTGATTTTGACTTTTATGAAAGTTGCAGCTTTTTATAGAAAAAAAAAAACCTAAAGGGGTCGAAGGTCTCTTTGGTTAATGAGGTTAATGTGTAGCATCGTCTTAATTAGCTGCATTAATAATCGTCACTGGAAGTTCCTCACAAGGATAGTCAGACAAGTTTGAAGTGGAGGACAGACAGGTAAATACTATGTGCACTTCTAAGGAAACCGTGACGCTTCAGCGGCTGAATAATAAACACGTAC
Organism: Neoarius graeffei; assembly: GCF_027579695.1. Classification (NCBI taxonomy): domain Eukaryota; kingdom Metazoa; phylum Chordata; class Actinopteri; order Siluriformes; family Ariidae; genus Neoarius; species Neoarius graeffei. Next base: position 26,666,258 of record NC_083578.1, read on the forward strand.
AACCTACACGACACTGAAGACCATGGGTGATGCTTCACTGCATGGTGTTTTTCTGCAGCTAATGCAAACGAGTCAAGAGAGTAAAAGTCGCTGTGGGGTGAATAGTGAATGAGTGTGCTCGCGTAGTGTGCGCATGACCTTATTTGGCTTGTTGGCTCCCAACTTGAGGTTCTCTCAAGTGTGCTTAGTCACCCCGATGTCGTTACTTTGGCTCCGAACATAAATCCCTTCGCCAATCTGATTAAAAGCCTTCTACCAACATTGAGGTCATGTTCCAAAATGAAGGTACACTTTAGTGGTAGTGAGGACACAAGCCAGATGAGTGGAAGAAAGGTTTTAGCAAGTTGGTTGGCCAAGTACATTAACTTCTAGTCAACGTGAGTCAGCAAAAGGACTGTTCTTAAAGAGAGAGTCAGACATTTTGACAATTAATTCAATGCTTGGCTTTAATCAGTGATGCTCAGGTACAGATGGGTCTTAATAAGATGGCCATCACCACCTACCGGAACTGTTTCAGTGCTTTTTGGCACAGATTCTACGAACCGTAGAACCTTTGAAGATAGACACCAACTTCCAAAAGATGTTCCCTCAGTTGGTGTTTTAATGATTCAGTTTCACACGTCAGTATAAAATCTCCCGCAATTTTAAGACCGGTTTGAGATGCACTGACTGTCAAGGATGTAGTATATGATTTACATCCTTTTCATTCTCAAACTGTTCAGTTTGATTCATATTCTGACATCCGTCTGATTAATCATGGAATATAAATGGTACACAAGAATTTATAAATAAGTCAGAAATAAATCAAACCACAGGGTGGCACGGTGGTGTAGTGGTTAGCGCTGTCGCCTCACAGCAAGAAGGTCCGGGTTCGAGCCCCGTGGCCGGCGAGGGCCTTTCTGTGTGGAGTTTGCATGTTCTCCCCGTGTCCGCGTGGGTTTCCTCTGGGTGCTCTGGTTTCCCCCACAGTCCAAAGACATGCAGGTTAGGTTAACTGGTGACTCTAAATTGACCGTAGGTGTGAATGTGAGTGTGAATGGTTGTCTGTGTCTATGTGTCAGCCCTGTGATGACCTGGCGACTTGTCCAGGGTGTACCCCGCCTTTCGCCCGTAGTCAGCTGGGATAGGCTCCAGCTTGCCTGCGACCCTGTAGAACAGGATAAAGCGGCTACAGATGATGAGATAAATCAAACCACAGGGTGGCACGGTGGTGTAGTGGTTAGCGCTGTCGCCTCACAGCAAGAAGGTCCGGGTTCGAGCCCCGTGGCCGGCGAGGGCCTTTCTGTGCGGAGTTTGCATGTTCTCCCCGTGTCCGCGTGGGTTTCCTCCGGGTGCTCCGGTTTCCCCCACAGTCCAAAGACATGCAGGTTAGGTTAACTGGTGACTCTAAATTGACCGTAGGTGTGAATGTGAGTGTGAATGGTTGTCTGTGTCTATGTGTCAGCCCTGTGATGACCTGGCGACTTGTCCAGGGTGTACCCCGCCTTTCGCCCGTAGTCAGCTGGGATAGGCTCCAGCTTGCCTGCGACCCTGTAGAACAGGATAAAGCGGCTACAGATGATGAGATAAATCAAACCACACCACAAAGACGCAGGTGTTTTGTTAGTGTGGCCTGCTGAAAGGGATTCAAATGGAATTTTTTTTTTTTTTTTCATCCATCCATCCATTATCTGTAGCTGCTTATCCTGTGCAGGGTCGCAGGCAAGCTGGAGCTTATCCCCACTGACTATGGGCGAGAGGCGGGGTACACCCTGGGCAAGTTGCCAGATTATCACAGGGCTGACATATAGAGACAACCAACCATTCACACCTACGGTCAATTTAGAGCCACCACTTAACCTAACCTGCATGTCTCTGGAAGAAACCCACACAGAAAGACCCTCGCCGGCTGCTGGACTCGAACTCAGAACCTCCTTGCCATGAGGCGACAGTGCTAGCCACCCTGCTTTTCATCTTAAAGCATGAAAATAAATACAAAATGCTAATGACGCTGCAGTAAAGCATGTGTTTATTGCTCAGAATGAATAATTTTATTAACTACCAAAAGAACATCTTTATCCATACTGTATAAAGTATTACTTTACCAAAGGCAGTTATTTTTTTCCTTCAATAACACTTGAAGAAAAAAAAAATCTCTAATGAGTTCATGTTGTATGATTCCCAACATGTTTATTGCTTCAGCACTGATCTCTCATGGATTCAGGTTCAGTTGAGAGTGAAATCAGATTTCATACCGTTAAACTCAACCCAGTGTTGAAGGATAAAAACCACACAGTAAAAAAAAAAAGTGTGTGTGGGGGGGGAGGTTTATTAAAAGTTATCCACTTGATTTGGAATGTCTAGTAGTAGTAAGTCATGGCAACTGACATTTTAACCATAAATTCACACCTATAGATTTCAGTGTAACGTTAATCTCATACTCAGATGCTCTACTCACGCCTTAAACGCCTGATAACTTTTCTGGCCCCAGGCTTCAGAATCTTCAAGGGTGTGACCTGCACTTTATCTAGAGAGGTTATGAATTTCAAACACTGTCTCAATGAGCATTTTGGACCAAGAGATAGTCACTGAACCTACATTTCTGTGATGTTTTTTTAAACAGTGGAGAGTAAACATGGTCGGCTGTTTGAAACATGGGCGCCGCCAGGGGGGGAAAGGTTAGAACAATTCTAGGGGCCCAGCACTGCCATGGGGCCCTTTAAGGGGCTGATATGCTTTTAATGAAATAACAATGCAATATTCCATCTAGTAAAATGAGCTAATTGAACAAGGTTGTCTATTTCTTGAGTTCTTCAACATATTGTCATTTAACCCTCCCCCTTTTGCGAAATGGTACGGTCCAGTTCTGGTAGAAGCGCGATGCGTTAAATCTGTGTGCTGATCAGTGCAACGCTACTTGCTGCTGTGTCGCGGTGCAGCAGCCAGCAGTGGAGTGCGTACAGTCTATGATCGCTAAATATGAAGAGTGGCTGTCAAAAACGTAAAGAAAGGCAGCTGAAAGGGACCGGAGAGGCAGGCAACTGGTCACTCAGTTTTTCCCAAAGAAAGGTAGCTATCGCTCACATGTGTGTTCAAAATATTAGCGAATGGTAAATGAACAGTATGAACGTGGTTGGATTAGCCTATCAAGAGAACACTTTTACAGTTTGTACAGTGACATTTTTTCCATTTTAATAACTGAACTGACTTGTGTGATAAACAAGATGAAATATTACGTTATGCTGGTGCTAATAACCAGTTTCATAACTAATGGGGTGCCCTAAATAAGCACAGATTCAGCCTCAGGGGGACCTCCACCCTACCAAACCACTGAACCCCCCTTTGGAGAAGGAGGTAAGCAGCAATACAACCCATAAATGCTTTAGGATTTAAGTTTTTAATGAGCGAGCGCCATATACAGTTTGCTAGATTAAAGTGTTGCTAATAAACTTTTTCTATGATTTATTAGCAGTCACATCACACATTTCACTACCAATTGTCCTAGCACAAGAAGGCATGTGGCAAAATCTTGAATTTTCATTTGTGATTGTAAATGCACCAGAATTAGTCACTGACCAGTTTTCATCTAGTCCCTGGTAGGTTAATACATAAAATGTAATAAAGTCACAAACTCAAGGTCCATGGGCTATCAAAAGTCAAATAATGACAATAGTGCAATTGTGACGAGGGTGGGCAAAGTTGGGGGGCCCAAAATTTCTGGCGGCGCCCCTGATTTGAAATGTCAGTCAAACACCTGTTTTTCTGACGGTATGCAATGTTTTGTGGCAAAAAGCACCAGATTGTCTAGCGGATTAAAATAATGTACTGTGAACTTCAGTGAGGTTTGTTAGGTCACACCATTCAACAGAAAAGATGATGTTTAGAACACAAATCCAGTTTCCATGACTTACAGCTACTAAATGTGTTTCGTTCGTTCTTTGTTACTTTTTGTTGGCCGTGTCATTGATTATCTTCTTCACGGCTTGAACGATGGCGTCACGGTCGATGTTGAAGAGTTTGAGAAGCTCTCTGGGTTTCCCGCTGCGTGGCACGTGAGACACAGCCAGGCGCTGCACAGTGAAGTCGTGTTCGTTCACCACCGCTGAACACACAGCCTCTCCCAGACCACCTGCGCAATCACACATCCTAATCAACACCTGATGTTAAACAACATGGTTTGGGGGATATTAACCCCTCCAACAAGCTTGAAAATGCCTCGTTATATTATTTGATGCACCTATTTTTTAATCCAAAAAAATTACCACCAATGAAATTATAAAATACACTAAAATGAAGATTTAAAAAATTTTCAGTATTTGATTTGTTCAAGAAAGGAGGCTCTACATCTACAATCCAACTAGTAACAAAGCAACAAATGCTAAGTTAGCATAATTAATTTATTAGCTCTCATTTGTGCATTTTTTGTGAAATTATTAGACATCATTGCTTAGGGACATTATGTTAAAATTTTAACCAATTTGTATATTTTTTGTGGCCTTATAATACTAAGGTTCTCGCTCCTCACATTCTTAACCCATAATAAACCTTATGTTTTCTCACCAAGAATCTTCATAAATCAGATTACGGGTGCTTAATTGCTTTTACCTGGTGAGCTTGTGTCACATAAGTAATATTTAAGAGAAACACACAAGCTGTACTATCACTTATGAACAGAAGTCGATGCGCTTTTATTTTCTGTACATATTAAAAGCCAGAATTTGTAAATCCAGATGCACTTTTTGTGGTTTGAAGTGGTTTGGATGCATCGTATCTGTATCATTCACACTCCGACACAAAACCTCACTGTCTTGTGCTTCCTCTCTGTTCTTTTTGAAACACTATTGGTGTAACTCTGAGGCGCTTCTAATGGTGACTCAATAGGTGTGGCCACTCCCCTGCTTAATTTTCCATGGCCAAAAGTATGTGAACATCAGACCCATGTGTGGTTCTTCCTCAAACTGTTGCCAGAAAGTTGAAAGAACACAACGGTATGGGATGTCTTTGTATGGTATAGTGTTACAATTTCCCTTCAGTGGAACGATGGGGCCCAAACCTGTTCCAGCATGATGATAAAAGCCCCTGTGCACAAAGATATGGTCTGGAAGAACCTGAGTGTCCTGCACAGAGTCCTGACCTCAACCCCCCTGAATACTTTTGGGATGAACTGGAACAGTGACCGAGACCCCAAGTCTCCGATATCAGTACCTGGCCTCACCGTCGCTCTTGTAGCTGAATGGACAAATTCCCACAGCCACGTTCCAAAATCTAATGGAAAGCCTTCCCAGAAGACTGGAGGTTATTATAACAGCAAAGAGGGGATGTTCAACAAGCACACATGGGGTGTAATGGTTGGCCATACAGTTTATGATAGAACAGAGAGGAAAGAATGGAGGAACAATAATTTAAAAAGTCGCATTTGACCACTGAATTTCTTGATCTCTGCTACAGATCATTCCCAATTTGGGCTTTTCTAAATTTCTACTGATACTTGCAGGAGCTAGGGCACACACATACACTGAACATACACTTGTGTTCAAAATAATAGCAGTCCAACACGACTAACCAGATCAATCACTGTTGTTGGTGGAAATTATATTATTACATGGCAAATAATTTACCAGTAGGTGTAGTAGAGTCATAGAAAACCAACAGACCCAACATTCATGATATGCATGCTCCTGAGTCTGTGTAATCGAATAATTAAGTGAAAGGGACGTGTTCAAAATAATAGCAGTGTGGAGTTTAATTAGTGAGGTCATTCATTCTGTGAAAAAACAGGTGTCAGTCAGGTGGCCCTAATTTAAGGATGAAGCCAGCACATGTTGTACATCCATTTCTCTCTGAAAACCTGAGAAACATGGGTCGTTCCAGACATTGTTCAGAAGAACAGCGTGCTTTGATTAAAACGTTGATTGGAGAGGGGAAAACGTATACTGTAAAGAAGTGCAGAAAATGATGGGCTGCTCGGCTAAAATGATCTCCAGTGCTTTAAAATGGACAGGAAAGCCAGAGAGACGTGAAAGAAAACAGAAGACTACCATTCGAATGGATCGAAGAATAGCCAGAATGGCAAAGACTCAGCCAATGATCAGCTCCAGGGTGATCAAAGACGGTCTGAAGTTACCTGTGAGTACTGTGACAATTAGAAGACGCCTGTGTGAAGCTAATCTATCGGCAAGAAGCTCCCGCAAAGTTCCACTGTTAAATAAAAGACGTGCTGAAGAGGATACAATTTGCCAAAGAACACATTCACTGGCCTAAAGAGAAATGGAAAAACATTTTGTGGACTGATGAAAGTAAAATTGTTCTTTTTGGGTCCAAGGGCCGCAGACAGTTTTTCAGACGACCCCCAGACAGTGAATTCAAGCCACAGTACGCTCTGAAGACAGTGAAGCATGGTGGTGCAAGCATCATGATATGGGAATGTTTCTCTTACTATGGTGTTGGGCCCATTTATCGCATACCAGGGATCATGGATCAGTTTGCATATGGGCAATTCCATGTAAATGTCAACCTCACCATGCAAAAATAAAGCAACATGTAATACATCAAAACCACTCCCAGAGATATCACCTAGGCCTGTATTTTACAGATGTGAATAAGTTGAACCAATTTGTAACCAACCTAATGTGTCACTGTCAGTCTCTTTCTTTCTTATAATGTAAAACCCAAGCTAAAATCAACTTTGATCATGTACAATTCTATATTATTGCCACAAGCCACAGAAATGTATGCTAAAATCCACAAAACAGCAAAACAATAGCCATCCTAAATATTATTTAAGAACTTTGATAGTTTTAGCTGATATTTAGAGAGTTTCTCAAAGGGTTATGGTGGTTAAATTGCTGATTTTCTAAACATATGCCATGTCTATTTCAGACGCGTCACATCCATAACGGAATTTCGTCACATCCATAACGCTGACTTTTGAAATGCCCTTGAAATGGGTGTTTCAACAAGACAACGACCCCAAACACACCAGTAAGCGAGCAGCATCAGGGTTCAAGACCAACAAAATGAAAGTTATGGAGTGGCCAGCCCAATCCCCGGACCTTAATCCGATAGAAAACTTGTGGGGTGACATCAAAAATGCTGTTTCTGAGGCAAAACCAAGAAATGCAGAGGAATTGTGGAATGTTGTCAAATCATCCTGGGCTGGAATACCTGCTCACAGGTGCCAGAAGTTCTCAGAAACCGTGGTTATACAACTAAATATGAGTTTAGTGATTCACAGGAATACTAAATCCTTAAGATTTTTTCAGTTTATACAGTAAATATTTGGAGTTTGTAATGAAAAATGCAGACACTGCTATTTTTGTGAACAGCCCAATGTTCATTTTTCTTCATGTTTTGATGTAGAATATAATGTGCAGTGTTCCCAATGCATGGAAATAAAAACTATTATAAGGATTTTGAGCTTTACTCACGTTTTTAAACACACTGCTATTATTTTGAACACAACTGTATCAAAAACACCCCAATGGCCAAAATATATTTACATGTTAATTATTTATGAGGCAGCCAAGCCACAGTCTACCCTTCCCTTCTCTCACTCTCTGCTCTTCTTCACTATTCACACTTGTCCTCACATACCCATGAAAATTCAAACTCGTGTTCCGCATGCATTCGCAAACACACACACAAAAAAAACCTCCTAAAGTCTCATCCAATCTCATGCATCCAGTAACGACACGTTTTTCTGTAGCAACCGAATAACTCATACAAGTTGTCGAATAATATGTAAGAAGATTAACAGTATTCTGAGAGTTTAAGGGGTCAAGGTCTCTATTAACGTTTTATAACACTCACCTTCGTAGTAGTGGTCCTCTACAGTGATGATGCGACCCCCTGTGGCCCGGGCATTTTCAATAATTGTCTTCGAGTCCAGAGGTTTAATAGTGAATAAGTCAATCACTCGAATGTTGATGTCCTCTGAGAAGAAAATAATAAGAAGAATACTGTTAACAATAATAGATTGCAAAGCTTGAAAATTCATACATTTGCGCATTCATCTTCAGTAAGCACTTTATCCTGGTCAGGGATACTGGATATGGAGTGTATCCCAGGAACACTCGGCAAGGAGGCAGGAATACACCCTGAATAGGATGCCAGTTTATCACAGGGACCAAAATCTCCAATAATATTACACAATCAATACACACTGTTTTAAGTAATGACATTTTGGGTAATGACACTGATGATGGATGCCATTATTGGGGTCACAACACGAGGAGGTGGAGTTTATAGCCATTTCAGACTTAAGTCCCAAACACATACATGCATTCTGGATTATTTTCTGAATTATTATCCATCCATCCATTATCTGTAGCCGCTTATCCTGTTCTACAGGGTCGCAGGCAAGCTGGAGCCTATCCCAGCAGACTACGGGCGGGATAGAACATGCAAACTCCGCACAGAAAGGCCCTCGCCGGCCGCTGGGCTTGAACCCAGAACCTTCTTGCTGTGAGGCGACAGTGCTAACCACTACACCACCGTGCTACCCTATTATTATTAATTTTTACATAATTACAGTCTGCAAGATTCTAAATAGCTTCTGTGGACTCAAGACCATCAGTCAACTGAATGACTATCGGTCATGTTCTCATTTTCTAAAGCAAAATTTGTATGTACATAAATGTAGTATTATTGGTGAAAATAGCTGATGTCATCCACTGCGTTTTCTCTACTGTGATCTTCTGTGTGAAAAACTATTTAAAAGCCCTATTCCACATATTCCAACGACCTGTCCAAAAAAAATCACTTAAGTGATTTTGCAGGCTGATCCTGCTTCTTACATTATACTGCTACTTACTAGCCTGCATATTAAACACTTCCCAGGTCAGAAGAGCACGATGCTGCAGGCTTATTAAGGGGCTATCAGAATGGTAGCTACAGGTACAGTGGTGCTTGAAAGTTTCTGAACCTTTTAGAATTTTCTATATTTCTGCATAAATATGGCCTAAAACAGCATCAGATTTTCAGCACAAGTCCTAAAAGTAGATAAAGAGAACCCAGTTAAACAAATGAGACAAAAATATGATACTTGGTCATTTATTTATTGAGGAAAATAATCCAATATTACATGTCTGTGAGTGGCAAAAGTATGTGAACCTTTGCTTTCAGTATCTGGTGTGACCCCCTTGTGCAGCAATAACTGCAACTAAACGTTTGCGGTAACTGTTGATCAGTCCTGCACACCAGCTTGGAGGAATTTTAGCCCGTTCCTCCGTACAGAACAGCTTCAACTCTGGGATGTTGGTGGGTTTCGTCGCATGAACTGCTCGCTTCAGGTCCTTCCACAACGTTTCAATTGGATTAAGGTCAGGACTTTGACTTGGCCATTCCAAAACATTAACTTTATTCTTCTTTAACCATTCTTTGGTAGAACGACTTGTGTGCTTAGGGTCGCTGTCTTGCTGCATGACCCACCTTCTCTTGAGATTCAGTTCATGGACAGATGTCCTGACATTTTCCTTTAGAATTCACTGGTATAATTCAGAATTCACTGTTCCATCAGTGATGGCAAGATGTCCTGGCCCAGATGCAGCAAAACAGACGCAAACCATGATACTACCACCACCATGTTTCACAGATGGGATAAGGTCCTTATGCTGGAATGCAGTGTTTTCCTTTCTCCAAACATAATGCTTCTCATTTAAACCAAAAAGTTCTATTTTGGTCTCATCCGTCCACAAAACATTTTTCCAATAGCCTTCTGGCTTGTCCACGTGATCTTTAGCAAACTGCAGATGAGCAGCTATGTTCTTTTTGGAGAGCAGTGGCTTTCTCCTTGCAACCCTGCCATGCACATCATTGTTGTTCAGTGTTCTCCTGATGGTGGACTCATGAACATTAGCCAATGTGAGAGAGGCCTTCAGTTGCTTAGAAGTTACCCTGGGGTCCTTTGTGACCTCACTGACTATTACACACCTTGCTCTTGGAGTGATCTTTGTTGGTCGCCCACTCCTGGGGAGGGTAACAATGGTCTTGATTTTCCTCCATTTGTACACAATCTGTCTGACTGTGGATTGGTGGAGTCCAAACTCTTTAGAGATGGTTTTGTAACCTTTTCCAGCCTGATGAGCATCAACAACGCTTTTTCTGAGGTCCTCAGAAATCTCCTTTGTTCGTGCCATGATACACTTCCACAAATGTGTGTTGTGAAGATCAGACTTTGATAGATCCCTGTTCTTTAAATAAAACAGGGTGCCCACTCACACCTGATTGTCATCCCATTGATTGAAAACACCTGACTCTAATTTCACCTTCAAATTAGCTGCTAATCCTAGAGGTTCACATACTTTTGCCACTCACAGATATGTAATATTGGATCATTTTCCTCAATAAATAAATGACCAAGTATAATATTTTTGTCTCATTTGTTTAACTGGGTTCTCTTTATCTACTTTTAGGACTTGTGTGAAAATCTGATGGTGTTTTAGGTCATATTTATGCAGAAATATAGAAAATTCTAAAGGGTTCACAAACTTTCAAGCACCACTGTACAGACACTTTATATTCAGATACAGTATAATATGCGGTTTCTAGAAATAAAATCAGTGTGCTGTTGTAACACTGAGGTAATCATCTAATGTTAAATGCTGCCAAATAATCATAAATGATCTAATAATGTTCTCTATATTCAAAGCACTAATACACATTTTAAAAAATAAAATAAAAATAGGGCCATGTATGATGCAAACGGCAGCGTTTATAGGGAAAACAACCCTGTGGAAACCGGCTCATCTCATGTTAATGGAATTACCACTCAGAAGTGATGAGTTTATCAGCCACAACCCTGAGGAGATGTGTAAAAATTTAGAAAATACCTCATTCAGGATATAAGCTGAGAAACGTTTCTTATTAATTTACTGTTATTAAGACCTACTTGGTTTAAAAATCGCAATGAAATACACCCTTGTTATTTATAATTTAGCATACTGAACATTACCCTTCTGCCAAAACGTTACATTTTACGCCAACACGTCCATGCTGATAACCGAATAAGTTTTCAGTAGCAGTGAACAAACCTTTTGTTATAACCCTCACATTCCCTTCCCTTAATATTGACATCACTCTAGAACATACGGATGCCATCGCAGTGAGCACAACACCAAAGTGATGGCTTTGGGTAAAGGACCTGTGTTCCACACGCTCACTGAGTTTCCTGCTCATACAACTGTAGTATCTGCTGTAGAATATAACTGTAATTCCTCTTGATATAGCTAAAGAGTACCAGTCTGGTGCATTCGAGTATTTAAAGGTGCTATATTTATTTGGCTCCTTTTCTGCCTGCTGTACCTTTTTTCAGCTGCTCAGCTGCATCAAGAGCCTCATGCAGAGTGACAGCAGCTCCAATCACAGTAACCTGGTCGTTGCTGGTCTTGTACACAACCTGCATGTAAACACCACATTTCATAGCTCTTATTCATCATCACCAAGACAAATCTTTACTCTATTAACGTCTGTTACACAGTGTTAGTGTCTACTATATTCTGTATATGTAGGATGGAACCAGATAATGAATACATTATTTGGATTGAACAGATAATGTGTTCGAAACATATACAAATGCTGATAGGAGGTGCACTGTGGGTTTTTTTTTCTTTTAGCATATATCTCTAGTTTAGACCAGTCATGAGCTGGAGCTGAGACTGAGGAACTCTCAGAGTCAGTGTTTGCTCCAGTGTTTCCAGAGGCACAGTGGTAGGTTTCATATTTTTTATCTCATCTCATCTCATCTGTAGCCGCTTTATCCTGTTCTACAGGGTCGCAGGCAAGCTGGAGCCTATCCCAGCTGACTACGGGCGAAAGGCGGGGTACACCCTGGACAAGTCGCCAGGTCATCACAGGGCTGACACATAGACACAGACAACCATTCACACTCACATTCACACCTACGGTCAATTTAGAGTCACCAGTTAACCTAACCTGCAAGTCTTTGGACTGTGGGGGAAACCGGAGCACCCAGAGGAAACCCACGCGGACACGGGGAGAACATGCAAACTCCGCACAGCAAGGCCCTCGCCGGCCACGGGGCTCGAACCCGGACCTTCTTGCTGTGAGGCGACAGCGCTAACCACTACACCACCGTGCCACCCCATATTTTATTTATATATATATATATATATATATATATATATATATATATATATATATATATGTGCTGTCAAGCGATTAAAATATTTAATCGCGATTAATGTCGCGACTGTCATAGTTAACTCGTGATTAATCGCAATTTAATTGCACATTTTTGTCACATGAAAAACCATTGTAATTCTCTTATCAGCATAAAAAAGTGAATGGGCTTGCTTTGTACCAATGTTTTTTTTTTATTGCAGAGCATAACACGTCTTGTCGCAGCCACTGCAAAGTCGGGCTGGAGCCGCCGATGGGAAAACGAAACCTAAGCCGAGCACCGTGGCTCTTCGTCCTGAGGCGCGGGGCTAGCGCGCCCTGCCCACGCTGGTTCTTTGGGGGGAGGGCAGAGGACTCTGGCTGTGCGGGGCGTGGCATTACAGTCTAGCTGCTATCGTTTTTCTAAGCAAAGTCTCTGTTCCAAGTTCCTGGCAGTTTCAAAAGCTTATGAAAAACCTACATCATGTCACAGAGTGTTAATCTCGCGATAAAAAAATTATCGCCGTTAAAATTGAGTCAAGTTAACGCGATAATAACGTGACATTTTTGACAGCACTAATATATTATATATATATATATATATATATATATATATATATATATATATAAAAATAAAATCTGGTCCAGGCCAATCACACTTCAGGTGCAAGTCTGAATACAGATGCAGATGGCGTCACCGACTTACACCAATACTGCAAATGTAGAAAAACATTTTAAAAATTATACACTATTTCCATGGATATTCAGCTAATCTAAGATAAATCTTACTCATGTGCTAAACATGGAATAACAGAAATTATTCTATCCACATTCACTGAATATGAGCAATTGCACGCTCTGATTGGCTAATCTACTACTAGGCTATCAGCTCAAGTAGGGAAAAACAAAATGGCGGCGCGTGCTGCTGAACCAACTGAGGACGAAATAAAATCTCTACTTGAAAACAAAACCCAAAAAAAATACAAAAAAAAGGTAATAAAATATGGAATGAAAGTATTTGATGGTAAGAACGTAACCTTTTTTATTTTTCAAGAATTATTATAGCATTTTTTACAAATTGCTAGTCATTTTACCAGTTTGTTTACATTCTAAGCGGAAATGATTTTGTCAGACGTTTTGCATAAAGTTTTTATTGATCAAATTTACGCAAAAAGAAAAGAAAAAAAAACCCAACCATGCTCTGTTTCTTAAAATCCAGTGAATGCTACGCGCCTCATCGGCTATCAGCTCATGTACGCCTCGATTTCATGGAATAACTGTTAAATAGTATAGTATCGGAAGAATGGAAATGTTGTGCCTGTTATAGTCGTGTGTGTACTTGACTGGCTGCTGAAATAAACATTTACTGTAACTGTAAGTTCACTGACTCATCGAGGACAAAATTTTTAGTACCACACCTTCGCCTGGCCTACACGGAACTCTTCATTGCTGTTGTAGATTACAGGATTTTCGGGGCGACTGGTTCGGATGAAGCAAATACCCTACAAAAAGAGAGCATACAACCTCACATGAGCACAACCTCTTTGCAGACTATCAGGAGAATTAAATTTCAAGTGTGTTCAGTGAAACCAGGTCTGGAAACTAAGCTTCAAGTTCACTAGCCACCCTGACGGACTGTTTTCTAAATTTAGGAGGCAAGATCAAGGATTTGCCACAGAATCACTAAGGGAAAATGTAACTATATGCCATGTTAAAAATACAAAACAAATTAATTAAATCACTCATTTATTCTGTTTCAGTGGAACAAACAGACTGTTCATTCCTTTTTTATTCAAGCACCCCCCCTCATTCTTTCTTATTGCACTCTTTTCAATGGATGCTGCCAGCTCACACCAGCATTAATGTTTCCACATTTGGCCTAACTAAGCTTCTGCAAGGTGGCAATCAATAATAAATGAACCATGACGAAAGTGATCAAGGCTTGTGAACAACTTGTACATAAACACACACAACAAGTGTTTTTCTCCCCTCTCAACAGTAATAGCTTTTTTATCATCAGAAATGTACTGATGATTATCAATCATCAGTTGCCTGCCAGTCGCGTATTTTAATAGGTGTTAATTTCAAGCCCTCTGTTAAAGATATTTAACATATTCTGGCTTGCGAGAGAATTATGAGAACCTTCGTGTTAGCAGCCAGCTCCACTGCCTTCTCAGTGGATACGCCATCACTCGGGTAGAACACAGTGGCAGTGGGAATGGCTCTGAACATAGCCAAGTCTTCCAGCGCCATCTGAGAGGGACCATCCTCTCCTGAAATATCAACCCACACACACACGAGCAAGGAATTAAACACAAAGGTCAACATTATTACCATCATAATTATTTTTTATTATGAGCTTAACTATTCCTTTAAAGCCCATTTCTTGACATAAAATATTCTTGTTTGTGCGACACAATGATGAAGCACCATCTCACATAGTCCTGAGCGAGTGGTTAAGATGACGCACAAAGTTACCGGTAACTTAGCAGTGAAGGTTCTGTGCTAGCTACCAGAAGGTTGAGAGTTCAAATCCCACTGTTGTGGTCTTGAGCAAGATTCTAAAGCTGTGTGTGATTGCACTGGAGTCTGTCTCACTTATTAGTCCCTTTGGGGGAAAAAAAAAGAACTGGCTGCTGAATGAAGATATCTTATCAGTATTATTTGTGTGCAGTAAGTGTTCAGGATCACAGTGTCAGTCTGATGAAATGTCCTTTTCTCGGCTTTAGTGGTGATATGGTTTTTAAATGCAGAAATGAAATTTTATACACGTTAACTTCAAAAGAAAAACATTATAGATAAAAATTTGACACATTTTCTACTGAGTAGAAGAGCTCATCGTGGAAGACCATTTTGCGATTTATAAACAGGTGGTACATAATACTGTATGTCAGTTTTTCTACACTGATATAGTGATCGATTTACACTACGTTCACACTGCAAGGCTTAAGGCTCAATTCCGATTTTTTTGTGAAATCCGATTTTTTTGTGAGGTCGTTCACATTAACAAATATATGCGACTTGTATGCGATCCTCAGTATGAACGAAAAGCGACCTAAAAGTGTTCCGCATGCGCATTGCAGGATACGATGACGTCACACGCAGTGAGCATGGCCAGTGTTTACGGAAGTAACCTAAAGTTTCCTGTGTATGACAGTAGCCAGCATGGAGTACCTGGCGATGATGCAGTTGTTGTTGCGACGGAGCCAGAACATGCACAATAGCCTGATGTTAAGGAGGAGGTTGAGAAGGAAGAGGGCAAGGGTTTTGGCTCAGGCGTTCTGCGGGGTAGTGACTGCAACCTCCGTTCAAAGGAACATCAAAGCCATGTTGTTGTAACTTTTTTTGAGAGACCCGCCGCCTACTTCAGCGCAGAATAGTGACGTTTGTGGCTTGTTGATGACGTGTAAGTCGGATGAATGCGACCTGGCGGTTCAGACTGAAGTCGCATATGAAAAGATCGGATAGGAATCGGAATTAGGACCACATATCCAAACGGGGGCGGCACGGTGGTGTAGTGGTTAGCGCTGTCGCCTCACAGCAAGAAGGTCCTGGGTTCGAGCCCCGGGGCCGGCAAGGGCCTTTCTGTGTGGAGTTTGCATGTTCTCCCCGTGTCCGCGTGGGTTTCCTCCGGGTGCTCCGGTTTCCCCCACAGTCCAAAGACATGCAGGTTAGGTTAACTGGTGACTCTAAATTGACCGTAGGTGTGAATGTGAGTGTGAATGGTTGTCTGTGTCTATGTGTCAGCCCTGTGATGACCTGGCGACTTGTCCAGGGTGTACCCCGCCTTTTGCCCGTAGTCAGCTGGGATAGGCTCCAGCTCGCCTGCGACCCTGTAGAAGGATAAAGCGGCTAGAGATAATGAGATGAGATGAGATATCCAAACGGCCTGGGTCGGATTTGAAAAAATCGGATCTGTGTCGTTCATATTGTCAATAAAAGATCGGATACAGGTCACATATGGGCGAAAAAATCGGATTTGAGTCACTTCAGCCTGCAGTGTGAACGTAGTGATAGTCTGCACTGTGGTGTTGAGATGTGGCGAAACGGCCAGCAACGCGTTAACTTTTTGAGCAGTGCTAGTGTTAGGAAGGTTTAAAGTGCTGGAGCAAATACTTGTTTGTATTACCACAAGACGAATTTCTCTCTCTCTTAGCACAAGCAACAAATACTGATGCCATAGCGGATTGCAAGCATGGTGAAAGGAGAAAGAGGAAGATGTGTGGAAACTAACCAGAAGGAAGTGAACAAGAAAAGAAGAACTGTCACAAGAGAAAATATTTACTGCCTAGTTTCATTACAATGGCAAATAAAATACAAACTTTACTAAACAATGGAGCATTTCACAGAACTTGCGTTCTGCAAAGTGACCCATAAATGCTGCTCATTCAAGGTCAGGGTTGAAGTAGTACATCAAGGGTGTTTCTGGGATTGAACTGCACGGAGATTATTACTGTAGAAGGCTACATATTTCGAAATGGACATGCCTACTTATTAATGTTCCTCTTAGTAAATACACATATAAGAAAGCAAGGAGTTCAGCACTTTATACCACAGCATGGCTGAAGCCTCAAATGGGTCAAAAAGTGTTGATTAATTTTCTATAACAACACCTCTGACAGTAGTGGTGTTGTAGTGGCTGTAAGTCTAATCACAGGTTTATATTAACGCACTCACTCATTCTTGTATGCATCATTACCTCGCCCGCGACGGAGTAAGCGAGGCGAGGTATTGTAATCAGTAATCGGGTCAAGGTCACCAGAAAGGTCAACCTTTCGGTCAAAATAACATTTATAACTCAAAAACGGTTACCGATAGACAAATGTTTACTATTATGAGCATATAGGAACTCCCATATGGCCTTTCATTTGGCACCATGATCTACAGTAAGGTCACGGGTTTTCAGAGGGCTGTAACTCGAAAACGGTTGATGGTAGACAGATATTTACCATTATCGACTTATAGGAAGTGCCATATGGGCTTTCATTTGGCACCATGACCTTTGACCTTGAATGACTCTGAAATGCCAAACTCAAGGTCATGGATTTTCATAGGACTTTAACCCGACAGCTGACGACTGAAAAATACTACCATCATCAACATACAGGTATAAAATAAGTGCTGCCGGGTGAGGTTTGCTTTGCCTGGCAACACTTGTTTCTACAGTAACTCATTCGCAGCAATCTGTATGGCTGCAGCTCTACAATAATCTGACTTCTTTTAATCCATTTATATTATTTTATAACAAAGAAAAAACATGTCATCATTGACATGGGGAAGTGTTCTGTAAAAAGCCTCATTTATTTAACAAAACTCTGAGTTTTCCTTCATAGGAAAGTCTTCAGAACGGAGGACGTTGCGTCTTCTGGTTTCTCGATAACGTGACAAGCCGCTTTTATTTGTCTTATTACTTCAAGAGAGAGGAAAAAAAAAGAGGCTGGAAAGCGAACGAAAGTTTACAGTTGCTATTATGCAAGTGAGCGCAGGAATAAACTTGTTTCCTGGATGTTCCACAACATTAAATGTAATTATAAAATGATAAACAAGCGTGTGTCATTCTGTAATTACTAAAGTATGGAATGACTGGCAAATCGCTGTGGTATGAGAACAAAACAAACACTTTGTGACATACTGTTATATGAAAGTAATCAGGTGGTAAGAGTAACTCTGCTTTGTGTCAGGTTGCATCACAGCACCCTGTCACTGATTAGTTTCCTATAACCACCCACATTTAAGTGTTTTATTACAACCCCGATTCCAAAAAAAGTTGGGACAAAGTACAAATTGTAAATAAAAACGGCCCTTAGACGGCACTGCATCACATACAGGCATGCTTCTGTATTGGAAATCACAAAATGGGCTCAGGAATATTTCCAGAGAACATTATCTGTGAACACAATTCACCGTGCCATCCGCCGTTGCCAGCTAAAACTCTATAGTTCAAAGAAGAAGCCGTATCTAAACATGATCCAGAAGCGCAGACGTCTTCTCTGGGCCAAGGCTCATTTAAAATGGACCGTGGCAAAGTGGAAAACTGTTCTGTGGTCAGACGAATCAAAATGTGAAGTTCTTTATGGAAATCAGGGACGCCGTGTCATTCGGACTAAACAGGAGAAGGACGACCCAAGTTGTTATCAGCGCTCAGTTCAGAAGCCTGCATCTCTGATGGTATGGGGTTGCATTAGTGCGTGTGGCATGGGCAGCTTACACATCTGGAAAGACACCATCAATGCTGAAAGGTATATCCAGGTTCTAGAGCAGCATATGCTCCCATCCAGACGACGTCTCTTTCAGGGAAGACCTTGCATTTTCCAACATGACAATGCCAAACCACATACTGCATCAATTACAGCATCATGGCTGCGTAGAAGAAGGGTCCGGGTACTGAACTGGCCAGCCTGCAGTCCAGATCTTTCACCCATAGAAAACATTTGGTGCATCGTAAAACGGAAGATACGACAAAAAAGACCTAAGACAGTTGAGCAACTAGAATCCTACATTAGACAAGAATGGGTTAGCATTCCTATCCCTAAACTTGAGCAACTTGTCTCCTCAGTCCCCAGACGTTTACAGACTGTTGTAAAGAGAAAAGGGGATGTCTCACAGTGGGAAACATGGCCTTGTCCCAACTTTTTTGAGATGTGTTGCTGTCATGAAATTTAAAATCACCTAATTTTTCTCTTTAAATGATACATTTTCTCAGTTTAAGCATTTGATATGTCATCTATGTTCTATTCTGAATAAAATATGGAATTTTGAAACTTCCACATCATTGCATACCATTTTTATTTACAATTTGTACTTTGTCCCAACTTTTTTGGAATCGGGGTTGTACTTGCATAGTTCACAATAAGGTAAAGTTCAGGGGTCAGCGAACACTAACCAATGGAAACGCCACAGTGTGAGCCACAGAGGTTGATGTTGCTCTCTGAGATGGCAGCCATGCGCAGCTGGTCATAGGCTCGGGTGAAGAACGTGGCAAACGTGGAGGCAAAAACAACGTTGCGGTCACGAGCTGCACAGCCCACGGCTACACTCACCTGAAGGGCGATAAATAAATAAATAAATAAATAAACCCAACATTACTCAGAGCAGTTTATTTCATACAGCCAAACAGCCAGATCTCCAGGTTTCACTGCACATCCTATTCAAACTACACTGGTTTAATAATGAGAAATTAAACGAGAACTATATAAATCCAGAGCTGATTGGATGTCAGTGGCCTCAGTTAATGCAGGACACTTCTACATCTAATGCAGCAAGCTTTATCTTACTGTTGCCTTGAGAAATGTCCAAAACTTAAACATGCGCAAATACTCTACAGTGGTTGAAAAAAAAAACCTGTGTAGTAATAATTCAGCAATACTGCCACTTCCTTTACAAAACTTTCCTCTTCTATGGCTCCACAGCAGCTACCGGTTTTTAACAGCTTACTGTAAAGACTGTGGCAATGAGGCACACATGCAATGCCATATTGAACATGCTGAAGACACTTTAATGTTTAACCTCTGCAGGACCACACTTCCACTCCTCTTATAATAAAATACATTTTTTCACAGATTTTGCTAAAAGAACTTAAGACGTTGATAGGATGACCATGATAATCAGTTGCGACCCACAGTTGTGCACCGTACATGCCCAAGAGACTTAAATAGAGCTCATTAAGGCCCACTTTACACGGGGACGGTCTGAAACAAAAACGCAAAAGTCCGTTTTCGTTCTCACTTTTTTCTGCGTCTACACGACCGTTTTCAAGGAGGAAATCTGCGTCTATACGGTGACGCATAAATGTGTGGAATTCAATTGGACGTGCATGCCAGGCGGCTAGGTGGTGCTGTGAAAGACCTCCGCTATGTCTGCACGCATGCGCAACGTCTTCCGTCTTGTCTGATCTGCACATCTGCGCCGCGAAAACTTTGACTACTCTGACTATGGTAAGTAAGAAAGTAAGTAAAAAAGTAAGAGCATGCTATACCCGCCTCTGTTCATTAACGGTATATGTGCAGATTCGGTATAGATGTTCGAAGGACTCCTGGACGTTTATTAAAGCTGCCAGAGCAGCCTGAAGGTCCGTTGGATCGATGTAATGAGACATGCTCTTACTTTTTTACTTACTTTCTTACTTCCCGGGCTGGCATGTACAGTATATGACATATGTATGACGTAAACGCGTACCCGACGTGAGCAGATCCGAGCAGGGTTTCGCGTATTGGGTAGTTTAGACGGATATGCAACGGGGGCTGTTTTTAACTTATCCACTCTGGAAGGCGTTTTCAATTTTTTCCGTTTTTCAGCCTCGGAAACGCCGTCCCCGTGTAGACGAAAGGCACTTCCGGTAAAATATTTAGTCGTTTTTACCCGACAGCGTCCTCGTGTAAACGAGCCCTAAATGTGCTAATGACTGTTAGACATTCTTGATCTGAATTTTTGTTTAAGTGTGATTCATTTAGCACATCTCACAAATCATCAAAAAAAGAATAATAATTTTACACTTCTTAAATTTCATTGTAAAGGAATCCAGCAAAATGTTTACTGTTACTGAATTTAATCTGGCATCTGTACTTTACTCGAGTTTGTCTTTCACCTAAAATTTTCATCTTTTACTTACATTTCAAAAGAAACATTTCTACCTTCGACTAGGGCTGGGTGCCATGAGACTATAATATACACTACCGTTCAAAAGTTTGGGGTCACTTTGAAATGTCCTTATTTTTGAAAGAAAAGCACTGTTCTTTTCAATGAAGATCACTTTAAACTAATCAGAAATCCACTCTATACATTGCTAATGTGGTAAATGACTATTCTAGCTGCAAATGTCTGGTTTTTGGTGCAATAGGTGTATAGAGGCCCATTTCCAGCAACTCTCACTCCAGTGTTCTAATGGTACAATGTGTTTGCTCATTGCCTCAGAAGGCTAATGGATGATTAGAAAACCCTTGTACAATCATGTTAGCACAGCTGAAAACAGTTGAGCTCTTTAGAGAAGCTATAAAACTGACCTTCCTTTGAGCAGATTGAGTTTCTGGAGCATCACATTTGTGGGGTCGATTAAATGCTCAAAATGGCCAGAAAAATGTCTTGACTATATTTTCTATTCATTTTACAACTTATGGTGGGAAATCAAAGTGTGACTTTTCACGGAAAACACAAAATTGTCTGGGTGACCCCAAACTTTTGAACGGTAGTGTACATATCGTGAAAAATTAGGTGACACTTTTCTGAAATATTATGGGGTTTTTTTAATTAAATATTTTTGTTTTTTAATAATATTTACAAACTGACTGGAAGCAGCTGTTAAAATTTTGTACCAAATCTTTAAAATTGCATTTTCCCCCTCCTTTCATAGCATTTATATACATATCATAGTATATAATGTGTATCGTAAGCTTCCTGATTCATGGTTCGATATTTGTCATATTGCCTACCCATACTTTCCACTTACTACTGTTTCAAACATCAAATTTCTCTATAATCATGTACCTATGTATAAAGTCATAAGGTGACTATTTTACACAAAGAGCTTCAAGGAGCTGAGCTACAGTTTGTATTTATCAAGGTTGCACTGTGAGAGCATGCAACTCATTAGCATGCAACTCATTTGTACTGTGTGTGGAATCTGGTCTCGTTTATTAAGCTGAATATGAATGGATTCATGAGAATTTACACACAAACGCTGGTACTGATGATACCTTCGTGCTCGTTTTAGTTGTGTCGAGCCTTTTTCTTTTGACCTCGCTTATATTATGCTGGATGGACGACACCGAATTCACCCCTGTAATTTCTCTTTATATTTTGGACTTTTCAGGCGCTGTCACTGTGGTAGAAATGCTGATCAATGATGTTTTATTCTCATGTGTGTGAGTTACAAGTACGTCTGCCTTAGAGAAATTCTTTTTTTTGGCCATTTTGTCCTTTTCACTCTGTGCGTGTGGCCTTTTCGAGGATTTTGTGGGCATCACCAAATGCAAATCAGCTGAGGCATGCACATTGTGATTGCCATTTCCCAACATACACACACAGCATTTAAGAAACTTTTGTAAATTTTGTAAATATAAATGCAGTATTTATATTTAGTTTGGATTATGCAAAGATTTACACACAACCTTCCTCAAAGACTGATGAATGAGGCCCATCATCATCATCATCATCCCAGCTAACATTTGAGAGATTAGAAATAAAGCTGTTAGCCTTCTCGAATATTTTTCCAAAACTATTAAAAGAGGCAATAATTTATTATCGGCGACTAAATTCGGGAAGAAACCCCCCCCCCCCCCCCCACTCTTTTCTAAATCTTGTACTTTGACGTAAATTAAAGGAGTTTTACTTTAACGTGACGGGAGACACTAAAGCTGTACCTCAACTTTTGTTTACATGAGTAATTGTGAGAATTTGAAACAAAGGTTCTGTAGTTGCATACCATATTCTGCTCTGCGATGTAGCACTCCACATAGCGGTTAGGAAATTCATTTTTGAAGAGCTCGGAAAAGGTGGAATTCTTTGTGTCTGCGTCCATGACAACAACACGCTCGTTGGCTCGACCGAGTTTCGTAAGAGCCAGTCCATACGCCTTCCTCGTAGCGATCTGAAAGACGAATAAGCCACAGTTCTTTCAGCAACCTTCTGTTAGTATTTATTCATGTGGATATGTAAATCCTTGATGCCAAGTGAAGGAATATAGTGTGGAATTTCTGCACATTCAAATATACATATAAAATGTGTCATTAAACTAGTTAGATTTATTTGTGCCAAAAGAAAATTTGAAGAGGTTTGTCTGTAAAGTCGAAGAGACCCACCCTGCTGAGTTCACACCACCTACAGTCGGAGGAAAATGTTTGTACACCCTTTGGAATTTTTTACATTTCTGCCTAAATTGGTCATAAAACATCGCCTGAACTCTCCAGCAATCTTAAGAATGAACAAACAGTGTCTGCTTGAACTAAAACCACTCAAACAATTACGTTATCATATTTTTATTGGCCATAAGATGGAAATATTGACAGGATAGGGAGGCATAAGTAAGTACACCCTTAGCTAAGGCTCATCCAAGAGCTAATTAGATGATTAAACAATTTGACTCAGGTGTGAGCCAACCTGATGTCCAATCACTGAGGTGTGTCGTAAGCTACCCACCCCACTGGAAAACCAGTTAAAAGGTGTGTTTTGATGAGAGGCATGTTCTGTGCATCATGCCTCGCTCAAAGGAGCTGTCTGAAGACTTAAGACACAAAATAATTGATTTGTATAAAGCTAAAAAGGGTTACAAAACCATCTCTAAGACCCTTGGTGTTCATGTGTCTACAATTAGAAAAATTGTGTATGAATAGAGACAATTTGGAACGGTTGTTACTCTGCCAAGGAGTGGCCGCCCTGCGAAGATCACTCCAAAGGCACTGCGAGTCATGCACAAATGAGTCATGAGGTAAAAAAGAATCCAAGAGTGTCCGCTGAAGACTTGAGGAAATCACTGAAACATGCAGACATCTCTGTGGACACATCTACTATAAGAAAGACACTGAACAAGAATGGGATTCATGGGAGAAGGCCACGGAGGAAGCCATTGCCGTCCAGAAAGAACATTTCTGCTCGTTTGGAGTTCGCAAAAAAGCATTTGGATGCTCCTCAGCGCCACTGGAAAAACATATTGTGGTCTGATGAAACCAAAGTTGAATTGTTTGGGGGGGAACACACCACATCATGTGTGGAGGAAAGTCGGTACAGCACACCATCAGCAAAACCTCATCCCCACCGTCAAGTATGGCGGCGGTAGCATCATGGTGTGGGGGTGCTTTGCTGCCTCTGGGCCTGGACAACTGGCTATAATCAATGGGAAAATGAATTCTCAAGTATATCAAGATATTTTGCAGAAAAACCTGAGGCAATCTGTCAAAAAGTTGAAACTCAAGAGAGGATGGGTCCTGCAACAGGACAATGACCCTAAACACAGAAGCAGGTCGACATTAGAATGGTTTCAGAAGAACAAAATTCACATTCTGGAATGGCCCAGTCAAAGCCCCGACCTCAATCCAATCGAGATGTTGTGGCATGACCTCAAGAAAGCCATCCATTCCAGGCATCCCAGGAATCTTGCTGAATTGCAACAGTTTTGCAAAGAGGAATGGTGCAAGATTTCTCCTGATCGTTGTGCCCGTCTAGTCTGCAACTACAGGAAACGTCTGGTTGAAGTTATTGCAGCCAGAGGAGGGTCAACCAGCTACTAAATCAAAGGGTGTACTTACTTATGCCTCCCTATCCTGTGAATAATTCCATCTTATGATCAATAAAAATATGATAAAACGCAAATGTTTGGGTGGTTTTAGTTCAAGCAGACACTGTTTGTTCATTCTTAAGATTGCTGGAGAGTTCAGATGATGTTTTATGACCAGTTTAGGCAGAAATGTAAAAAATTCCAAAGGGTGTACAAACATTTTTCTCCGACTGTAAATATTGGGTTTTGGCTTATGAGTTTCTCAGCTATACCTTCTCTCCGAGTTTGTAGCTGGGTTCGCTGGGCATGTGGATGTTTTTCAGGCTGACGGGAGGTGCATCTTCAGTTGGTGTAAGAGGAGAAAGCTTGCTGTTGCATGTAATCTGACTTTGTAGCTCCTTTATTACACTCTCAGCCATGTCCTTAGACAGGGGTTTACCGTGCCAACCCATCTTATCCTCTGTGGCTATAATATACACAAACACACATCTATAGATTTGCTGCAAAGCAGCCAGAATGCAAAGGTGAAGGTGTTTAACAGGTCAGTATTATGTGCCTTTTTTCTTTTTAAGACTATACAATACAGATCAAAATCCCACTATCTGGCGTCACCAAGAAGAGCCTGGGTTCCCTTTTTTCTGGTTTTTCTCATGGCTTCTTCCTCATATCATAAACAGAGCTCATTAGAGGTCTTTGGTTTGCTTGTTAGGGAGAGACATGTACAGTGGTGCTTGAAAGTTTGTGAACCCTTTAGAATTTTCTATATTTCTGCATAAATATGACCTAAAACATCATCAGATTTTCACACAAGTCCTAAAAGTAGATAAAGAGAAGCCAGTTAAACAAATGAGACAAAAATATTATACTTGCACATTTATTTATTGAGGAAAATGATCCAATATTACATATCTGTGAGGGGCAAAAGTATGTGAACCTTTGCTTTCAGTATCTGGTGTGACCCGCTTGTGCAGCAATAACTGCAACTAAACGTTTCCGGTAACTGTTGATCAGTCCTGCACACCGGTTTGGAGGAATTTTAGCCCATTCCTCCGTACAGAACAGCTTCAACTCTGGGATGTTGATGGGTTTCCTCACATGAACTGCTCGCTTCAGGTCCTTCCACAACATTTCCATTGGATTAAGGTCAGGACTTTGACTTGGCCATTCCAAAACATTAACTTTACTCTTCTTTAACCATTCTTTGGTAGAACAACTTGTGTGCTTAGGGTCGTTGTCTTGCTGCATGACCCACCTTCTCTTGAGATTCAGTTCATGGACAGATGTCCTGACATTTTCCTTTAGAATTCACTGGTATCATTCAGAATTCACTGTTCCATCAATGATGGCAAGCCGTCCTGGCCCAGATGCAGCAAAACAGGCCCAAACCATGATACTACCACCACCATGTTTCACAGATGGGATAAGGTTCTTATGCTGGAATGCAGTGTTTTTCTTCCTCCAAACATAATGCTTCTCATTTAAACCAAAAAGTTCTATTTTGGTCTCATCCGTCCACAAAACATTTTTCCAATAGCCTTCTGGCTTGTCCACGTGATCTTTAGCAAACTGCAGACGAGCAGCAATGTTCTTTTTGGAGAGCAGTGGCTTTCTCCTTGCAACCCTGTCATGCACACCATTGTTGTTCAGTGTTCTCCTGATAGTGGACTCATGAACATTAGCCAATGTGAGAGAGGCCTTCAGTTGCTTAGAAGTTACCCTGGGGTCCTTTGTGACCTCGCCGACTATTGCATGCCTTGCTCTTGGAGTGATCTTTGTTGGTCGACCACTCCTGGGGAGGGTAACAATGGTCTTGAATTTCCTCCATTTGTACACAATCTGTCTGACTGTGGATTGGTGGAGTCCAAACTCTTTAGAGATGGTTTTGTAACCTTTTCCAGCCTGATGAGTATCAACAATGCTTTTTCTGAGGTCCTCAGAAATCTCCTTTGTTCATGCCACGATACACTTCCACAAACATGTGTTGTGAAGATCAGACTTTGATAGATCCCTGTTCTTTAAATAAAACAGGGTGCCCACTCACACCTGATTGTCATCCTATTGATTGAAAACACCGGACTCTAATTTCACCTTCAAATTAACTGCTAATCCTAGAGGTTCACATATTTTTGCCACTCACAGATATGTAATATTGGATCATTTTCCTCAATAAATAAATGACCAAGTATAATATTTTTGTCTCATTTGTTTAACTGGCTTCTCTTTATCTACTTTTAGGACTTGTGTGAAAATCTGATGATGTTTTAGGTTATGTTTATGCAGAAATATAGAAAATTCTAAAGGGTTCACAAACTTTCAAACATCACTGTAGGTTTTGTATGATGTAGTGTATATTGAGGTATTTCACTCACGTGACCAAGTCATGTGATGCTGCCATTTTGGACGGCACGGCTCGAATCAGTTTGAATGCGAGGAAGGCGACAAACGAAAAACATAAAAGAAAAAGGAGCGAGATGCAGAAAACACCTTCACTATCCAGCGACGTAGGGCATTTACAGGGCGAGCAGAGGGAGAGGTATTTGCAAAAATTGAGGTTAGCAGGCTTAGAGAACGACGTTTACCTGCTTCCACCAGGATTGTTCACTGACGTACGGAAGTACACGAAGCCCTCGTCTTTACCTGACTTCGGCCCACATGATCTGTATACCTATGTCGTTAAAAACCCATCGCCATACACAGGTATTGATCTGAAAGCGTATAAGAGTTTGGATGCCTACAAATATTTTGTGTCAGGCTGGGTAACATGCCTACATCAGCGGGTCGTCCCTGGAGCCGGTGGTCGCCATCTGATTACAGCTAAGGTTTGTTCACATTTTCATTTACTTTCGGTCCTCAGGATAAACAAAATGTTATTAAATGTCATTGAAATAACTTCTTAGTCTGTTGAGACATGGCCCGTTATAAATTTGCTGTTACCAGGCAATGACCAAGAACTGTATTATTAGGGTCGGTGTCTGTGTTGTAGCAGTGTACTAGCAGCTAGCTGTTAGCACTAGCTAATGTCAACAACATCATAGCTAGTATGTTACTGTAGCAATGTTTACGTTCAGTCATTTGGATGACTGTTAAAACCTTTCAGTCTCAAGTTTTTCCTTTACTGGATTTACTAGTTTACTGAGCTAGCGCGCTCGGCCAAACCGGGAGCCATCGCGCGCTCTCCGGCCAGGCCGGGAGCCATCGCGCGCTCTCCGGCCAGGCCGGGAGCCATCGCTCGCTCTCCGGCCAGGCCGGGAGCCATGGCGCGCTCTCCGGCCGGGCCGGGAGCCATGGCGCGCTCTCCGGCCGGGCCGGGAGCCATGGCGCGCTCTCCGGCCGGGCCGGGAGCCATGGCGCGCTCTCCGGCCGGGCCGGGAGCCATGGCGCGCTCTCCGGCCGGGCCGGGAGCCATGGCGCGCTCTCCGGCCGGGCCGGGAGCCATGGCGCGCTCTCCGGCCGGGCCGGGAGCCATGGCGCGCTCTCCGGCCGGGCCGGGAGCCATGGCGCGCTCTCCGGCCGGGCCGGGAGCCATGGCGCGCTCTCCGGCCGGGCCGGGAGCCATGGCGCGCTCTCCGGCCGGGCCGGGAGCCATGGCGCGCTCTCCGGCCGGGCCGGGAGCCATGGCGCGCTCTCCGGCCGGGCCGGGAGCCATGGCGCGCTCTCCGGCCGGGCCGGGAGCCATGGCGCGCTCTCCGGCCGGGCCGGGAGCCATGGCGCGCTCTCCGGCCGGGCCGGGAGCCATGGCGCGCTCTCCGGCCGGGCCGGGAGCCATGGCGCGCTCTCCGGCCGGGCCGGGAGCCATGGCGCGCTCTCCGGCCGGGCCGGGAGCCATGGCGCGCTCTCCGGCCGGGCCGGGGGCCATCGCGCGCTCTCCGGCCGGGCCGGGAGCCAGCGCGCGCTAGCTCAGTAAACTAGTAAATCCAGTAAAGGAAAAACTTGAGACTGAAAGGTTTTAACAGTCATCCAAATGACTGAACGTAAATATTGCTACAGTAACATACTAGCTACTGTTGTTGACATTAGCTAGCTTGCCGTCCAAAATGGTGGACACCGGGGCGTCACGTGACCCTGTGACGTCAGGTGAAATACCTCAATAGCATACAGTGACCATTACAGCAGTGTAGGAACAACATGATAAGTTGATGGATAGTTTCGAGAAGTTTACATATAATTCATGTTGGACATTAAAATATATATAAACTGTGTTCTCTGTACACATGTACACTCTCTCCGTCTCTCTTTCTGTACGTGTGTGTTATACCTGATATGCCTTTGCCCTTTAAGGTTTGGGCAACAATGACAGTGGGCTGGTCATGGGGTTGACACAGAGCCTTACAAAGTTCCTCCACACTGTGGCCATCCACAATGATAGCATGCCATCTACACACACACACACACAAACGAAATAAGATGTGTTTGAGAAACTCTGAACAGTGCAGAGCTGTAGCCTCTCACAATTCTTAGTACATTTTCCTGTGTCCAAATTAAATATGATATACAAATTCAGGACAACAAGGTACTGAGAAAAATGGAACAAAAACAAACATAACCAATAAAACAAACAAGCTGACAAACAACACAGCTGATTAAAGTCTCAGATTTTGTTCCCCAGTTATTCAACTTAAAACATATTATTCCATAGCTATGATGAATCAGTCAGTGGAACTAAAAGGAAAGGTGCGTATTTATGCGTGCAAGTCTGCACCTGCTAATGTGTACTGAGAGTTTAAGGGATGTTATATGCATTATTTATGTTATGTTTGTTTTGTTATGCATTAATTATGTTATTATATTGTCTTTCTGTTATCAGCCGCATGTATAAAGTGTCTTCAATCCGGGTGGACCTGGAGCCTTTCCCAGCACGCTGCAAGTGGAAATACACACTGGATGGTACGCCAAGTTATCGCATGGCACCATGCACGCATGCATGTACACACTCACCCAAAGCCCTCGCAGCGTTTCTTGTACTTCTCCATCTGGTGCTGTAGGGGTGCGGGATCACTCTGGCCAAGGCGGTTGATGTCCAGAATGGCCACCAAGTTGTTCAACTGATAGAAGGAAGCAAAGGCCATGGCCTCCCACACCGAGCCCTCAGACAGTTCACCATCACCCAGCAAGCAGTACACTCGGTAACTACACCACCAAAGATGGAGAAAGAAATACAAGTAAACAAATAAAATTAAATCCAAAATGCTGGGAATGTATATTTTATAATCTCACAGAGCAGCAGCCTGCACTTTAGAATAATGTGTATTTAAGTTTAAGGAAATGAAAAGCAAAATTCATTTCAAACGTCATTAAAATCAAGAAGTTTGCTTATTTTTTATATACTAAATGGTTTTACATGGTTAGAAATATACAAGATATATATTATCATATCAATATAAATATAAATCATGTTAGCTTTATTTCCATATGTATCATGCTGATATGCTTAGAAATATAGATAGAATCAGGTTTTAAAGTGTCATAAGGAGGTAACAAACAAGGAAGAAAGAAAGAAAGAAAGAAAGAAAGAAAGAAAGAAAGAAAGAAAGAAAGAAATTAGATGCTTTGGAATGATCACGGTTGAATGGTTTTTAATGACATCGCAGTCATATTTCCAGGCAAATAGACATGTTTGCCGACATATTATGAAAAACCTTTTCAGTGCTTGTGCACATACTACATTTGGGTATCTGGAGTCCCTACTAACCCACAAACTCTGAAATAAAGCAACTCAGTCAGTTTCTTTTGGGCTGCCCATTTCAGAAAACGTGCTTCAACAAGCCGTTTAGATTCTGCTCCCCTTTTGATGTCACAAGGGGAGCTTATTATATTATATTATATTATGCCATCCCCTCATCTGAGCATCTCCACTAATGGCTTGAAAACCACCTTTATTTATGAATATTCATGATGAAAGTGCTACCTGATTGCCTGGTGGAAGGGGAGGGTTGGGCGAGCAGTGGCTCATTATCATTTAAAGGAACAGGCACTCAAATCAGTCGTTTTGAACAGGACTGTTTAGACAGGGTGAGAAGGGAGCTGTGGTGCTTTATCCTTATGGTATTTTGACCAAAGCATGTCACAGACATTTCATTCAAGACGTCAGGGAGCTGTGTCAACTTGTGAAAAAGGAATAGATCACCTTTAACATAGTGTGATTAGACCGAATATTGAGCATTATCATGCGCACATGCCATGAAAAGAAAAGGCTGACTCTGCCACTTCGACACACACACACCTGGCAAGACAAAACACACCCAATAGCACTTGGGTGGCCAACCCGCAGCTCGCGAGCCGCATGCGGCTCTTTGCCCGGTGTCATGCGGCTCTTACGTTCATATCGAAGTTTGTGTTTGTGGTTTTTTTTTTATGTGCATGTGCGCTTTGCTTGAGTTCAGTATGGTATTTTCGTCAAATACATCTTCGCTTTGCTTGGGTATATTACGGTATTTTCAAGTCATGTCAAATGCGCATGTGCGTGAGATAATCGCTAAGTTTTTGGGCAAGGTGTATCTTGTGTCAAGTAGCCTCTCAAAATGGCAATGAAAAAATGCACAGCAAAACGAAAATATGAAGACGAACATAGGACATTTTTAACAGAGTGGGAGAGTTTATACTTTTTTGTTGAACGTAATGGCAAGCCATTCTGCCTTATATGTCAGTCGTCATTAGCTCATTTCAAAGCTTCCCGCCTCCCTGAATAAGCAAGGAGCCAGATATGCAACACTAATTGAAAACCTGCACGAAAGCTTTGTAACCCGGTTCCGTGATATACTATACAACTGAAAAGGCCACAGGTTACGTTCCTCGTCGACCCATTCAATGCGGAGATGGACTGTTTGAAAGCCCCGCTTGTCACAGATGAGGCTGCGGCTGAGTTGGAGATGATCGATCTTCGTGAGGAAGACCAACTGAAACCTGTTTTGAGGGAAGGCACCATTGAGTTTTGGAAAAGTGTGCCATTGGAAAAATACCCGAACGTGAAACAGGCTGCGCTTAAGATACTGTCAATGTTTGGGTCAACATACGTCTGCGAGTCTGTGTTCTCTACCATGAAACATGTGAAGTCAAAGCATCGTTCTGTTCTGACTGAAACCCATGTGAAAGAACTGCTTCGAGTGGCAACGACGGAATACAAGCCAGATTTGAAGAGGATTGTTCAAGGCAAGGAATGTCAGAAGTCCCACTAAGCAACATGCATAGTAAGTGCACACGATATTGATTGCTGTAAATGACTGGCCTGTGGTATTAGTACTGACTGAAGGAGTAAATTTCTCTCATGTTGGTATGTGACATTTACTATTAATCTGGCTGAGCAGAGGTGCGTGCTTGAGCGTGTGTGTCTGTGAGGGAGAGAGAGAGCGAGGGGGGTCACATGTATGGTACACATGTGCGGTCATGTGTATGGTGTGGCTTTTTTTTGGTAATGCCATGAGTCCCACTAAGCAGCATGCATAGTAAGTGCACACAATGTTCATTGTTAAAAATGACTGGCCTCAGCCTGTGGTCTTAGTACTGTAGGAGTAAATATGTTGGTGTGTGACATTTACTATTAATCTGGCTGAGCAGAGGTGTGTGTGTGTGAGAGAGAGAGAGGAAGAGATGGGTGATGTTCGTGTGCCCATGTGTATGATGTGGCTCTTTGCGGTAATACAGTAAAAAATGTGGCTCTTGGTCTCCAACTGGTTGGCCACCCCTGCAATAGCAAAACACACGTGATTTTGTAGATGTAAAATGAGTAAGTGATTAACATTTGAACAGACTACATAAGCACTGACTATAATCCTATAGATGATAAACTGTAATATGTTTAGATATCTAGTATAGATATCAGATGTTATCAGATATGGTTATGGCTGTACTTTAGTGATGCCAGAAAATCAATATTAACCTTGTCCATCAC
Organism: Neoarius graeffei; assembly: GCF_027579695.1. Taxonomy (NCBI): domain Eukaryota; kingdom Metazoa; phylum Chordata; class Actinopteri; order Siluriformes; family Ariidae; genus Neoarius; species Neoarius graeffei. Next base: position 26,698,444 of record NC_083578.1, read on the forward strand.
ATTCGGCATCATTGTAGGCAATTAGGATATTTGATGCAAAACATGGACTTGTGAACGAACTTTGGGGGTGGCCAAGGGGAAAACAAAGAATAAATCGACAGAGAACTGATGGAGGATACTGAAAAGGAAGAAAAGATGAAGGCAGTGAGAATGACAGCCAACCATAGAAAAAGTGCAGGGGTGGGCAGGATTTCTCCATTAGCATCTTATCAGAGCTGAAGAATTGACAGAATGCTGAAATGCACAGAGGATAAAAGGCAATATGGAGACAGACGAGGAGGCAAATGCAAAAAAAAGCACACAGAACATTGAGCTCACATCAAGACTGAGTGAAAAGGTTTAATCATTTCTACAGTTACACTGGATTTTCTTGAGAATATGGTTCATGTTTATCAATGTATACTTCCTGAATGTGAGCTAGCATTAGTAGTACTTCATGTATATTGTTTTATACCTCGCCTTGTCAAAGTATTTTCCAGTATAGGCCATTCCACATGCAGCACCGAGTCCTTGCCCAAGAGATCCTGTGGCCACATCCACAAATTGCTGTTTCTATTTAAAAAACAAACACACAGATAGACATTTGACTCTCTCTTTCGACAATTTTCAAGCTTTAACATCATCACGACATTCTATAATGAGCCTGAGATTACATACATTCCAATATAACATCAAAAATCTGCAACATACAGTTAGGTCCATATATATTTGGACACTGACACAAATTTTGTTTTTTTTACCTGTTTACTGAAACATACTCAGGTTATAGTTATATAATGGACATGGACATAAAGTCCAGACTTTCAGCTTTCATTTGAGGGTATCCGCATTAAAATTGGATGAAGGGTTTAGGAGTTTCAGCTCCTTAACATGTGCCACCCTGTTTTTAAAGGGACCAAAAGTAATTGGACAGTTGACTCAAAGGCTATTTCATGGGCAGGTGTGGGGAAATTCCTTCGTTATGTCATTCTCAGTTAAGCAGATAAAAGGCCTGGAGTTGATTTGAGGTGTGGTGCTTGCATTTGGAAGATTTTGCTGTGAAGAAAACATGCGGTCAAAGGAGCTCTCCATGCAGGTGAAACAAGCCATCCTTAAGCTGCGAAAACAGAAAAAACCCATCCGAGAAACTGCTACAATATTAGGAGTGGCAAAATCTACAGTTTGGTACATCCTGAGAAAGAAAGCAAGCACTGGTGAACTCATCAATGCAAAAAGACCTGGACACCCACAGAAGACAACAGTGGTGGATGATCGCAGAATAATTCCCATGGTGAAGAGAAACCCCTTCACAACAGCGAACCAAGTGAACAACACTCTCCAGGAGGTAGGCGTATCAATATCCAAATCTACCATAAAGAGAAGACTGCATGAAAGTAAATACAGAGGGTTCACTGCACGGTGCAAGCCACTCATAAGCCTCAAGAATAAAAAGGTTAGACAAAAAGACTTTGCTAAAAAACATCTAAAAAAGCCAGCGCAGTTCTGGAAGAACATTCTTTGGACAGATGAAACCAAGATCAACCTCTACCAGAATGATGGAAAGAAAAAAGTATGGCGAAGGCGTGGTACAGCTCATGATCCAAAGCATATCACATCATCTGTAAAACATGGCGGAGGCAGTGTGATGGCTTGGGCATGCATGGCTGCCAGTGGCACTGGGTCACTAGTGTTTATTGATGATGTGACACAGGACAGAAGCAGCCGGATGAATTCTGAGGTATTCAGAGACATTCTGTGTGCTCAAATCCAGCCAAATGCAGCCAAACTGATTGGTCGGCGTTTCATAATACAGATGGACAATGACCCAAAACATAAAGCCAAAGCAACCCAGGAGTTTATTAAAGCAAAGAAGTGGAATATTCTTGAATGGCCAAGTCAGTCACCTGATCTCAACCCAATTGAGCATGCATTTCACTTGTTAAAGACTAAACTTCAGACAGAAAGGCCCACAAACAAACAGCAACTGAAAACCGCTGCAGTAAAGGCCTGGCAGAGCATTAAAAAGGAGGAACCACAGCGTCTGGTGATGTCCATGAGTTCAAGACTTCAGGCAGTCATTGCCAACAAAGGGTTTTCAACCAAGTATTAGAAATGAACATTTTATTCACAATTATTTAATTTGTCCAATTACTTTTGAGCCCCTGAAATGAAGGGATTGTGTTTAAAAAATGCTTTAGTTCCTCACATTTTTATGCAAATCATTTTGTTCAACCCACTGAATTAAAGCTAAAAGTCTGAACTTCAACTGCATCTGAATTGTTTTGTTCAAAATTCATTGTGGTTATGTACAGAACCAAAATTAGAAAAATGTTGTCCCTGTCCAAATATTTATGGACCTAACTGTAAATGTGCAGTTTGTGTCTCTTACACCACTGCAATTTGCCAATGATGAGTTCTTGTTGTGGCATGTTCACGAGACAACTTAGTTCCTGTTATCACTTACATTATAACAATAAACAGTGGTTCCCTCATCAACTTATCTTTCTTTTGCTCTCTCTTTAACTTAATAAGAAAAAAAAAAATCAGATTGTCATGTTACCGAGAAATTGCAATGTATAAAGTTCTCTGTAATAAACCACTACAAAATCACAGACACTTGAAACTTCTTCCACAAACATGAAATAAATGTCTCTTAACAGAAAGCTTTGCCATATCTGGTTATCCCTCATCTTTTTTGTTACTCCATCATGATTCACTGTCTATTCATTCTCCTCTTTTTCTATCCTTCTCTGTCTTTCCCATGAATCCTGCCAACCTCCAAAGTTCATTCACTTTCTGCATCAAATGTTCTGTCTACAATGTGATGTCCTCTTTCTACATAAACAAACATTCTTTATTTAGGTTTATTTATTAAAATAATTTATTTGCAATGTTTTCTAAGTTATGATTACACTTACCGTTAGATTTATCGTTAGATTAGAATACATAGAAAATTATCATGACACGCTAAAGCTAAGACTTCATGTATCATAATGAACATTACAGTATTTTGTAGGGAAATGCTTATTTTAATTTCTATCATACTAATTAGCTAGGGAAGGAAAAAAAACCAGTCTATTGTGGAATTTCCTGTATTTGTATTTTGCTTACTGGAACTGGGTGGCCTTCTAGGATGGAGTCAATCTTTCGGAGGTTAAGCAGCTCGCTCTCTTGGAGGAAACCTGCTTCTGCCCAGGCAGCATAAAGCACTGGAGCAGCATGACCCTTAAACACAGACACACACAAAGCCCAGATGATATATAATACCACATAGTACATATTGGTATAATTTTATATATATATATATATATATATATATATATATATATATATATATATATATACACACACACACACATATATTTTATATATATATATATATATATATATATATACATATATATATATACACACACACACACATTTATTTTCTACTTCAAAGGAAAATTCCGGGATTTTTTTGACCTGGGCCCCATTTTTATATCCCTTTGGGTCTAAATATTTATGAGGGACAAAAATGATTGAAATCAGTCCAGTATTGGAGTTAAAATGCTCTAACCAGCAACTGCAAAATGGCTATATAATGCAATCCTATGGGGCAATCATCCATGTCAAACTAAACCACTTCTTTTCACAACTGACAGGTTAAATTACAGTGCCTTGCAAAAGTATTCATACCCCTTGAACTTTTTCCACATTTTTCCACCTTACAACCACGAACTTAAAAGTTTTTGATTGAGATTTTATGTGATAGACCAACACAGAGTAGCACATAATTGTGAAGTGAAACGAAAATGATAAATGGTCTTCAAAATTTTAAACAAATAAAAATCTGAAAAATGTGATGTGCATTAGTATTCAGCCCCCCTGTGTCAATACTTTGTAGAGCCACCTTTTGCTGCAATTACAGCTGCAAGTCTTTTGTGGTACCGTATGTCTCTACCAGCTTTGCACATCTAGACACTGAAATTTTTGCCCATTTTTCTTTGCAAAATAGCTCAAGCTCAGCCAGATTGGATGGAGAGCGTCTGTGAACAGCAATTTTCAAGTCTTGCCACAGATGCTCAATGGGATTTAGGTCTGGACTTTGACTGGGCCATTCTAACACATGAATATTCTTTGATCTAAACCATTCCATTGTAGCTCTGGCTGTATGTTTAGGGTCATTGTCTTGCTGGAAGGTGAATCTCCTTCCCAGTATCAAGTTTTTGCAGCCTCCAACAGGTTTTCTTCCAGGATTGGCCTGTATTTAGCTCCATCCATCTTCCCATCAACTCTGACCAGCTTCCCTGTCCCTGCTGAAGAAAAGCATCCCCATAGCATGATGCTGCCACCACCATGTTTCACAGCGGGGATGGTGTGCGCAGGGTGATGAGCAGTGTTAGTTTTCCGCCACACATAGTGCTTTGCATTTAGGCCAAAAAGTTCAACTTTGGTCTCATCTGACCAAAGCACCTTCTTCCACATGTTTGCTGTGTCCCCTGCATGGCTTCTTATGCCTGTCTTTCAACAATGGCTTTCTTCTTGCCACTCTTCCAAAAAGGCCAGATTTGTGGAGTGTACGACTTATAGTTGTCCTGTGCACAGATTCTCCCACCTGAGCTGTGGATTTCTGCAGCTCCTCCAGAGTGATCATGGGCCTCTTGGCTGCTTCTCTGACCAGTACTCTCCTTGCTCGCTCTGTCAGTTTAGGTGGACGGCCATGTCTTGGTAGGTTTGCAGTTGTGCCACACTTTTCCCATTTTTGAATGATGGATTGAACAGTGCTTCTTGAGATGTTCAGAGCTTGGGATATTTTTTTATAACCTAACCCTGCTTTAAACTTCTCCAGAACTTTATCCCTGACCTGTCTGGTGAGTTCTTTGGTCTTCATGATGCTGTTTGTTCTTCAGTGTTCTCTAACAAACCACTGAGGCCTTCACAGAACAAGTGTATTTATGCTGAGAGTAAATTACACACAGTAGGACTCTATTAACTAATTAGATGACTTCTGAAGGCAATTGATTGCACTGGATTGTATTTAGAGGTATCAGAGTACAGGGGGCTGAATACTAATGCACACCACATTTTTCAGATTTTTGTTTAAAATTTTGAAGACCATTTATCATTTTCGTTTCACTTCACAATTATGTGCTACTCTGTGTTGGTCTATCACATAAAATCTCAATAAAAAACTTTGAAGTTTGTGGTTGTAAGGTGGAAAAAAGTGAAAAAGTTCAAGGGGTATGAATACTTTTGCAAGGCACTGTACATGTAGGCTAGTAAACCATTTTTGTGTCGGTAGGTCACGTTGGCCCTTTCTGCCAGTTACCACCACAAGTATATTTAAGATCTGTGAGAAGTACTGTTAATTTTTTTCACTCCATGCTGTTTCTGTTGTTGTCACATGTTGATGGTGCAACTGACCCATACACCTGTTAAATGATTGGCTGTTAATGTGTCATTCGTAGCACGCTCCATTATCAAGGGATATGATAGGCTGGTTATGAGCCAGGGCAGGAGCACACAACCGAACTTTGCATATTCATCATGTACTTTTCTATCAATTTGCATTTAATGCATTTATGTTAAACTATCAAACATTCTATTGGACCATTTTCTTATTGCTATTGATGAAGTGTCTATCAATGGTACATATTGCTATCATTTTATTGCCCAGACCTAAGTGTGTATCTCCATTTTGGCATATTACTACAGTGACGTGGCCACTCTGATGGCTTCAGCCTAGAGCCCTGCACTCCCGTGGTTGTCCCGCGGGACCCACCGCAAAGCAGTGCGGCGCAGGACAAATTTTGAAAGCTCACTGCGGGCGCGGGCGGGACCGGAAGTGCACATATGCAGGCGCGGGCGGGAGCGGGAGTGCACATATGCGGTGCGGGGGGGAGCGGTGATAAGCTGCAGTCCCGCTAACTAAAAACGTGTTTGAAATAAAATTTATAAATTATTAATTTATGTCTATCATATATAATTTGTGCTGGATATTTTATTTGGTATTAATAAAAAAATTTTAAGATGCCTAAATTTGCAGACAGAGTCAGATTGCCAGATTGAGTGAGGAATAGCATCTTAAATTTGCCATTGATCACCCTAACGGGAAATTCTTTGATCACTCTAATGACTCGCCGTTCACACCCAGCTAGCAAGAGAACCATGAGTGAAGTGATTTATTGCTTGCGTTAGTCTACAACTCTAATCAGAGAGACAGGTTATACAGTGACGGTAGGCTTGACTCAATGCTATCCCAGAAATCCTTCCTGTAATATGCAAATTTGGCTGTCCAATCAGAGGCGGCCAAATTTGCATATTACAGGAAGGATTTCTGGGATAGCATTGAGTCAAGCCTACCGTCACTGTGTAACCTGTCTCTCTGATTAGAGTTGTAGACTAACTCAAGCAGTACATCACTTCACTCATGGTTCTTTTGCTAGCTCTGCTTTGCAATAAAAAACAAAACAAAACACATTGGTACAAAGCAAGCCCATTCACTTTTTTATGCTGATCAGAGAATTACATTGGTTTCTCATGTGACAAAAATGTGCGATTCGCGATTAAATATTCTAATCGCTTGACAGCACTAATTATTATTAGACTACATGCTGAATTCAGAAACAAGGTAAATAATAACAAACGTGAACATGAGCTGTAGATATTTATGCTCAAATCCACTCAAAGTAGGGGGCGGGGCACCATCACGCTGTGTCAAGACAAGAACTTTCCTGAGAAATAACGCAAACGTCTGCATCATGCGGGATTTGCAGGCGGGAGCGGGACAAAATATGGCAGGCGCGGGCGGGAGCGGGACTGAAAATCATAATTCTTTGCGGGCGCGGGTGGGACTGCACAATGCGGACGCGGGCGGGAGCGGGACTGAAAAATCCGACCCGCACAGACCTCTACTTCAGCCATCAAAGTCTCTTGGGAACATTACAGTAGTGGTTTCCCATTGCCTTCTACTGGATTATTATGGAGGTTTTCTCCTCTCAACCATTTGCCACCAATCAGCCTAACCTGCATGTCTTTGGACTGTGGGGGAAACCAGAGCACCCGAGGAAACCCACGCAGACATGCAAACTCCACACAGAAAGGCCCTTGCCAACCACTGGGCTCGAACTCTGAACCTTCTTGCTGTGAGGTGACAGTGCTAACCGCTACACCACCATGCCGCCATATACTCGCCATTTTGACAACGCGTGTCAAGTCAGCAGGAAAACACAATTTTGTTGGGGGTTGCACCATTTTTTGATAAGGTGATTGTCTACACCACACACCTAATCTGTTTTCATTCAAAAGGATGCACTGTTTCAAAAAATGGATGCAATCTGCCTTAACTAGTTTGTCACGTCTGGACTAGTGTTTACTTTCATGTACACAGTGTGATGCAGCCCTATCAGGTTATCTAACACGGCTCCAGCAGAGAACATAACACCTGAACAGCATGAACCTGCTTGTTTTGGAAACTATGCTTACAAAGAGAGAGATTTACTCAAATGATCAGTTAATGTGGAGGATTTTTTTTGCATATTTTGAGTCTGTGAATTGAACTTGGTGTTCTATACAATGTTAATTGTATATGTTTATAATCAATTAGCTGCAACAGAGAAACGTGCCCATTACCTTTGACAGAACAAAGCGGTCATAGTTGGGATTACGCGGGTCACCAGGTTTGTATTTCATGGTGTGGAAGAAGAGCACAGACATGATCTCTGCTGCACTGCAACATGATGTTGGATGCCTACAGAACATAAAATAGACAAAAGATTACACCCTGATGCTACTCGCACACAATTTAATACACGAACATACCGTGTTCAACTAAAAAAGGTGTGCAAACACACAACACAAACAAAGTAAAGTCACCAGAAATGGATTCTAAAAGCTTAAAACATGCAAGTATTGTATAATAGGCATTAATCGATTTGTTAAGTATAAGCAAGCTTTGCTAAAATGTGTTGGCACTAGTCTGCCTAATTATGGAGAAAGTTTCTCAAAATTCTGTGATGCCTGGCTGTGTAAAATTATAGACATAACTATTATATAATATAGTTATAATATAGACAGAAGTGTTTTACTGGGAAATATGCCACTTGCATTTTTCATACGCACTACATCCAGGACATGGAGAACTAGAACCGTGACATAAATCACTATATGCCACTCATAAGGAAATCGATGAATTGTTCTGATAATGTTTTTGTATTTTTTGTTCATGAATGTGCCTAAAAATAAAAGAACATCACATGTTGGCTTGAAGATATGAAGTTTATCTTCCCATGTTGAAAACCCTCACATTTTTCATATGAAATACCTCACGGATCTGAGTGAAATATATATACGTTATTTACCAGCTGGGAGGTCCGCATCGTGAAATACCGTGACTGAGGTCTTGAAAGTACTGAGCGAGGCCCTCTGGGCCGAGGTCAGTATTCAAGGCCGAGGTCACGGTATTTCACCATACGGACCGACATTAAGCTGGTAAATATTTATTTTTTTCTTTACCAAATTCTAACAGAAAACGAGAGCGCCCGAAAGAGAAAACTGAGCCAAGGCAACATTTTGAATCCTCATTTATGGCTATAATGCAAATTGCTTTCCCCTCGGTATACAACTGCACTTCCATGGCAGGAAAAAAAAAAAAAAAACTACATTTTGCCGCCTATGTAGTCCCCTATTTATACAAATAGAAGTCATTCAGGATTCAGCCATGTTTTTGCTCAGCATTAGCAAGTTACAGGTTTTTAGCTTTCTCCTGAAATGTTTTCTTTAATTTTGTCTTCCTCAGGGTAGTAAAACTCGCTTTTGCTGTGAACACTGTCGTTATCGCTATCCATGCTGTAAAATTAATGCTATTCTCCTGAGAAATGTGAAAATAAATGTTGACAAAAATTGCTACTATGTTGTTGTTGTGAATGAGCGAGTCGCCAGAGGTCCGTAACCGGGCTCTGTACCGTAGGATACGGACCCGCTCGCCAGCCAATCAGTGCGCAGGATTTAGACCGTGAAAAAAATAAGAAGCATTATGTTTGGAGAAAGGAAAACACTGCATTCCAGCATAAGAACCTTATCCCATCTGTGAAACATGGTGGTGGTAGTATCATGGTTTGGGCCTGTTTTGCTGCATCTGGGCCAGGACGGCTTGCCATCATTGATGGAACAATGAATTCTGAATTATACCAGCGAATTCTAAAGGAAAATGTCAGGACATCTGTCCATGAACTGAATCTCAAGAGAAGGTGGGTCATGCAGCAAGACAACGACCCTAAGCACACAAGTCGTTCTACCAAAGAATGGTTAAAGAATAAAGTGAATGTTTTGGAATGGCCAAGTCAAAGTCCTGACCTTAATCCAATGGAAATGTTGTGGAAGGACCTGAAGCGAGCAGTTCATGTGAGGAAACCCACCAACATCCCAGAGTTGAAGCTGTTCTGTACAGAGGAACAGGCTAAAATTCCTCCAAGCCGGTGTGCAGGACTGATCAACAGTTACAGCAAATGTTTAGTTGCAGTTATTGCTGCACAAGGGGGTCACACCAGATACTGAAAGCAAAGGTTCACATACTTTTGCCACTCACAGATATGTAATATTGGATCTTTTTCCTCAATAAATAAACGACCAAGTATAATATTTTTGTCTCATTGGTTCTCTTTATCGACTTGTGTGAAAATCTGATGATGTTTTGGGTCATATTTATGCAGAAATATAGAAAATTCTAAAGGGTTCACAAACTTTCAAGCACCACTGCGTGTAGCTACCATGAACTGGAGAAAGTAGTTTGATATGTGCTACAGACTTCAGAGAAATAAAAGTTCAGGGTTTTTTTTCCCCCCTGATGTTATTCCTCATAAAATTGTTTGTGTTCAGAGTTACACATAGCCAATTTTTCTAAGCTTTCTGAGGGTCAAAAGATACCCCACCGAGTACAGTATGAGGTGTTGTTTGAATTTAATAGAATACCATCATCATGAGTACTGCAACTTAAAAAAAAAAAAAAAAAATTTGTTGTGAATGTAATACCGTTACCGAAGAACTACCCATATATACAGTTAAAGATCGAACCGTTGACTAGTTTATAACTTACCGTATGCCCAAGAAATGTTTGAAATGCGTGCAATAGCTAATAAAATAACAGTGTTTGTCTACTTTTACACTCGTATACATGTGTGATTTCAGCTACGAAATGGAGAAAAAGTGAAAGAAATGTGACGAAACAAATAAAAATATATGACAAACACGTCGTGTCCGTTTTACACCGTTTTTCCAAGAGTTCCGGTTTAAACCGGTTTCCAGCCAGACCAGGTGTGTGTGAGAACCTCGATGCGCACGTGACCAGAGCTTCAGATGCACGCGCGGCACAATGGGCAAGTGCACGTGCTGCAGCTTTACAGTCACAGCAGCACACACACTCCTGCACCATCACACCATAAACACACTCCTGCACCATCACACCATAAACACACTCCTGCACCATCACACCATAAACACACTCCTGCACCATCACACCATAAACACACTCCTGCACCATCACACCATAAACACACTCCTGCACCATCACACCATAAACACACTCCTGCACCATCACACCATAAACACACTCCTGCACCATCACACCATAAACACACTCCTGCACCATCACACCATAAACACACTCCTGCACCATCACACCATAAACACACTCCTGCACCATCACACCATAAACACACTCCTGCACCATCACACCATAAACACACTCCTGCACCATCACACCATAAACACACTCCTGCACCATCACACCATAAACACACTCCTGCACCATCACACCATAAACACACTCCTGCACCATCACACCATAAACACACTCCTGCACCATCACACCATAAACACACTCCTGCACCATCACACCATAAACACACTCCTGCACCATCACACCATAAACACACTCCTGCACCATCACACCATAAACACACTCCTGCACCATCACACCATAAACACACTCCTGCACCATCACACCATAAACACACTCCTGCACCATCACACCATAAACACACTCCTGCACCATCACACCATAAACACACTCCTGCACCATCACACCATAAACACACTCACACACTCCTGCACCATCACACCATAAACACACTCCTGCACCATCACACCATAAACACACTCACACACTCCTGCACCATCACACCATAAACACACTCACACACTCCTGCACCATCACACCATAAACACACTCCTGCACCATCACACCATAAACACACTCCTGCACCATCACACCATAAACACACTCCTGCACCATCACACCATAAACACACTCCTGCACCATCACACCATAAACACACTCCTGCACCATCACACCATAAACACACTCCTGCACCATCACACCATAAACACACTCCTGCACCATCACACCATAAACACACTCCTGCACCATCACACCATAAACACACTCCTGCACCATCACACCATAAACACACTCCTGCACCATCACACCATAAACACACTCACACACTCCTGCACCATCACACCATAAACACACTCCTGCACCATCACACCATAAACACACTCACACACTCCTGCACCATCACACCATAAACACACTCACACACTCCTGCACCATCACACCATAAACACACTCCTGCACCATCACACCATAAACACACACACTCCTGCACCATCACACCATAAACACACACACACACACCTGCACTCTCACACCATAAACACACACACACACACACACACACACCTGCACTCTCACACCATAAACACACACACACTCCTGCACTCTCACACCATAAACACACACACACACACACACACACACACACACACACACAGGCTTGTTGAGGCACATTATGAGTTTCGAACATATACACATCAGGGTAGATAGTATGTAAACCTCTATGTGCACACGCATGAGCCTCAAGTCTGATGCTAAGCTGAGAGAACTTCTCAAATTTACATCTGGAGCTTTATTTCTGATTAACTACATACACAAGTACTCCACAATGAGCAGAAGAATGACTTCTGGGACATCTTCAATTTAGGATTGATGCATTAGAAATGTATCCGAGAGAGAGAAGAAACCTTTATTGTCACATGCACACTTCAAGCACAGTGAAATTCATCCTCTGCATTTAAGTCAAGTCAACTTTATTGTCAAATATGCTATACATGCTCGACATACAGCACAGATGAAATTTCAGTCCTCTCCGACCCACGGTGCAAACAGGCAATGCGATAAATAAAAAATAGAATAATTGAAATAAACAATACAATCAGTATGAACACTAGATAAGAACTAGACAGACAAAATAAACAATAAGGCATGGGGCAGACAGTGCAAACAGGCAATGCAATAAATAAATAGAATAATTGAAATAAATACAATCAGTATGAACACTCTAGATAAGAACTAGACATAGACTAAACAAGACGGCATAAGGGCAGACAGTGCAAACAGGCAATGCAATAAATAAAAAATAGAATAATTGAAAATAAACAAACAGTATAAACACACTATAAGAACTAGACATAGACTAAATAAACTAGACATAGACTAGAACAATACAAACAGTATAAACACTAGATAAGAACTAGACAAACTAAAACTAGACAGACTAAATAAACAATACAAACAGTATAAACACTAGATAAGAACTAGACATAGACTAAATAAACTAGACAGACAAACAATAGAAACAGTATAAACACTAGATAAGAACTAGACATAGACTAAATAAACAATACAAACAGTATAAACACTCTAGAACTAGACATAGACTAAACACTCATATATACACACAAATTGGAGCAAAAAAAAAAAAAAAAAACAGTTAAGGGTACTTGAGGTATAGCAGGTAAACATGAAATAAGCAGTATAAACAATAAACTTATAGCTGTTAACCCATCTGAAGCAGTGAACACACAAAAACAGAGCAGTGGGCAGCCACACACCGGAGGGCAGTCAGGGGTTATGTACCTTGCTCAAGGCCACCCCACATTAACCTACTATAGGGGAAACCCACGCAGACATGGGGAGAACATGAAAATTCCACACAGAAAAGCCCTCGCCGGCTTCTGGGTTCGAACCCGGAATCTTCTTGCTGTGAGGCGACTGTGCTAACCACTACACCACCGTGAGAGAGAGAGATTGTACGCTGTATGTCTCTTACCCGCTGCCAGCTGCAGTGGTCGCCTTTATGGAATTGACTCGAAGTCGGTTCGAGATGTTTCTCAGCAGTTGCAGTGTTTGTTTATCTAGTTTGTGATCGTCCTCCATGATGGAATTCTGTGTATAAAATTGTGCAATGGAAAGGGTGAAAAATAAATGAAGGTGGTGGTGTCTGTGTGCGTTTATATGCAGCTGTGTGTGTGAGAGAGAGAGAGAGAGAGAGAGAGAGAGAGAGAGAGAGGGGGCGTGGATAGAGATACACACAGTGGGCGGGGAGGCATATACTAATGAGTCTCAACCAATTAGAATATCGTGAAAAAGTTCAATATTTTCCATCAGTTATTTAAGAAGCTGAAAAGTTAATCATATATTCTAGGAACCATTAGACGTAAACTAAAATATGTTTCAAGCATTTTTCTATTTTAATTTTGATCCTTATGGCCTACAGCACAAAAAACAACCCTTCAAAATATTAGGAGTATTTCATTTTGAGTTTGAGTAAGACAGTATAAAATCTCTCTCTGTCTAGTTCAGTACACGCAACCCAGTGTTGTAGTCGAGTCACTAAACCGAGTCCGAGTCTAGTTTCAAGTCCAAGTCATGACAGAAAATTTCAAGTCGAGTCCGAGAACAAGACTCCAACCGCACCATTTGACAGTGTTGTTGCTGCCTTTATGTGAAACCGTCTCTGCTACTGTGTTGGACAAACGTTACCCATACCGGCGAGGGCCTTTCTGTGTGGAGTTTGCATGTTCTCCCCGCGCCTGCATGGGTTTCCTCCGGGTGCTTCGGTTTCCCCCACAGTCCAAAGACATGCAGTTAGGTTAATATGGGACGGCCTTGGGCTGAGGTGTCCTTGAGCGAGGCACCTAACTCCCAACTGCTCCCCGGGCGCTGTTAGCATGGCTGCCCACTGCTCTGGGTATGTATGTGCGCTCATTGCTCACGTGTGTGTACATGTGTGTTCACTGCTTCAGATGGGTTAAATGCAGAGAGGAATTTCACAAGTGTGTGATGAATAAAGTTGTGCTTTCTTTCTTTTCTTTAGTTAATAGGCTACAGATAAGAAGCTTGTTCATTACTCAGCAAGCCCCATCCACCATCAACAGGGTAAATAACATGAGAAAGGGTTAACACTAGCTAGTTCATCTGTCAGCAAGCAAACCCCGCTATCAACAGAGCAATGAACATACATGTAGTGTGTCACTTACTTCTCTGGATGTCGTCTTGCCAAATGACGATTGAATTTCGAGGTTGTCCCCGTCGTCTCCCCGATAGTTCTTCTACATATGGAACACGTAGCAGTGCATTTTTTCCCCACTGCACGAGAAGTCTGTATAAGCAAAGCGGACAATCCTAGGGACGTTCTCTCCAGGCATTTTAGCACCATTAACGTTAGTTTGTTCCTGAACATGACATAGGAACAGGTGAATGTGCATTCTCTTGCACGAAATTAGTACAAAAATGAACGTAGATATAAATATATCTTATCCCAAATTAGATATTGTAGTATCGTATTGTAGTGCTTGACAAAGGTTTGCCAAAGTAATCCTGAGCCCATGTGGTTATCAGTTATAGATAAATGACAGTTCTTGATGCAGTGCCATCTGAGGGACCAGAGCTCACGGGTGTTCAGCTTAGGCTTGGGCCCTTGCTGTTTACACATTGAAATTCTTCCAGATTCCTTGAATTATTTAATGATATACATAGTAGAGGGTGAAATGTCCAAATTCCTTCCTATCTTTCTTAGAGGAACATTGAAATATTTAAAACCAGTGATTTTCTGAAACATTGATTGACAATCAGGCGATTCTCGGCCCATCTTTGCTCCTCAAATACAAGGCCTTTCTTGGATATTGTAGTCATGACTTGGCACAAAGTCAATCACCTGTTGACATCACCTACTTCAAATCACATCATTTCATTGTTTTACCTCATTACTAGCCCTAAATTGCCCTGTCCCAATTTTTACCTCTGGCAGCTTTGTCGGAGGGGGTTATGTTTTCGCCTGTTTGTTTGTTTGTCTTTTCCCAACGTAACTGAAAAAGTACTGAACAGATTTTGATGAAAGTTTGAGGCAAGGTGGGCCATGGGGCCAAGGAACAATTGATTAGAAATTTAATGCAAATCCAGACATGTTCAGTAGGTATATATATAGGTCCACATCCCAGATTAGTAAATATCTGGATATTCTAATATGTGGCTTGGCAGAAGTATGCACTCTACCAAGTGCCCTTCTAGTTTTTGGAATGTGTTGCAAGCCTGAAACGCAGGAATAGATGGAAATTGACAAATGAAATGAAGTTGGCCAGACAAAGCATGAAATATCTTGGGTTCATATTGTCTGCAATGAAATACAAATCAAACTAACTTTAGAAGTCAATGCTTTTTCTTAATTGTATTTTCACTATGTCCCAACTTTTTCTGATTTGGGGTTGTACTATCTAGCGATGTAAATGAGCGCTCTTGGAAATTTGGAGCATGACTTTACACTGATAAAACCAGTGTAGCTCACTCTAAATAAAAACAACTGACACTGCAAACCCCCCTATTATTGCACTATTACAACTGGCAACAGAGCACAGACCATTATATCAACATGCTCGCTCAACAGATTGTTGTTAGCTTAGTGAAGCTGCAAAGTTTGTTCGTATCAGGATAGGCACTGACTCATATCTCATCTCATCATCTCTAGCCGCTTTATCCTGTTCTACAGGGTCGCAGGCAAGCTGGAGTCTATCCCAGCTGACTACGGGCGAAAGGCGGGGTACACCCTGGACAAGTCGCCAGGTCATCGCAGGGCTGACACATAGACACAGACAACCATTCACACCTACGGTCAATTTAGAGCCACCAATTAACTTAACCTGCATGTTTTTGGACTGTGGGGGAAACCGGAGCACCCGGAGGAAACCCACGCGGACACGGGGAGAACATGCAAACTCCGCACAGAAAGGCCCTCGCCGGCCACGGGGCTCGAACCCGGACCTTCTTGCTGTGAGGCGACAGTGCTAACCACTACACCACCGTGCCGCCCAGGCACTGACTCATGATTACCCATTTCACTATAACTTAAATGTAAATGAAACAAGAACACTGGAAATGAGTAACAAATGGTTGTGGGATGCAGAATGTGAGCACTTCACCCCTGTAAAAGTTAGATTAGTATGATTGAAAAGGGACATGAAAATATGTATCTCTGTTTTCTGATTCTGCATCAACAAAATGCTAGAGGTAGGAAGTTTATAGCCAAAGAGAAGAAACAGGTGTCATAAAATGGTATATGCAACAATTTATCAGGCTTACATTGACTTCTCACTCATTCACTCCTTTTCAGTAACCACATTATTCTGGCCAAGGTTGCAGGATTAGGATCTCGTCCCAGGAACACTGGGCCTGAGGCATGAATATACCTTGGATTGGATGCCAGACCATACAAGACACCATGCGCGCATACACACATTCATGTTGATATCTAATATTCTGTGTAATTGCACAGATAATTGAAAGAAAATTGCATTCGCAACTAAAAAAAAAAAAAAAAAAAAAAAGGTACGGTTTGATAACTTTGACTAACTGCCATTTGCTGATTCATATGCACTCACACCATACCTCAGAGATTACTTACCTTGACACTGATAACATAGCAGCTGGCTCCGAAGGTACACTCGCGTCAATTGCAAAGGTGTGAAACCCGTTCCACCAGGTCGAAAAGAAAAATAATGCATTTTTTTCTTATTTTGGCAGCAATGCTAACTTGAATTTTTCTTAAAATTCTTCCGAAAGCTAACCAACCACTAATAATTTAGTGGCCTTTGTAAACCATTCATTCATCTTCAGTATCCGCTTTATCCTGGTGAGGGTTGTGATAGAAGCAGAGAAACAAATTATAGAGCTATAAGCTTATAACAAGTGGCTGATTTTTTTTTTTGCTGATGTGGGAAGAAACCTGAAGTTAGTAACCTGAGGTCAATTTGAATGAATGACCCTGAAGTTGTTAGCTACCCAATGTGCAAAAGTGCTTCTCTACCTACCCCAGGCCATTAACCAAATCTAACTCTTCCTGCTGCTTTAGCTTTCAGAGAGACTTCAAGATCACACTCCTAGCAAAGCATAGATCAAGAACCAGTAAAGGTTCCTAAAATACTTCCTCATTACCCCATTGCTGTGTTCCCTTCACCGACTTCCTATACCTACCCACATTAGATTTAAAACACTGATACTTACCTCCATCCATCCATTATCTGTAACTGCTTATCCTGTGCAGGGTTGCGGGCAAACTG
This sequence comes from Neoarius graeffei, assembly GCF_027579695.1. Taxonomy (NCBI): domain Eukaryota; kingdom Metazoa; phylum Chordata; class Actinopteri; order Siluriformes; family Ariidae; genus Neoarius; species Neoarius graeffei. The sequence goes on from NC_083578.1 coordinate 26,715,856, forward strand.
GAGCCTATCCCAGCTGACTATGGGTGAGAGGTGGGGTACACCCTGGACAAGTTGCCAGATCATCATATCTCTATGTGTCAGCCCTGCGATACTTACCTGTAATACTAAAACAAACTAGCCCCCAGGTATCTAATGACATACTCCTCTGTACTACATTCCCTTTAACCAGGCTGTCCAATTTTATCGAGAAAGGGTTAGTGTGGGTGCAGGTTCTCATTCAAACCAAGCAAAAGCCACGCCTGAAAGGCGAAACGAGGTGAGGCTCCTGCTTGATTGGAAATAAAACCTGCACCTACACCAGCCCTTTGTGAAGACTGGACATTTGGCAGACACCCTTATCCAGCATGACCTTCACTAATTTCATTTATACAACTGAGCAGTTAAGGGTTAAGGACCTTGCTCAAGAGTCCAGCAGTACTAGCATTTGAACTCTCAACTTGCGATCAGTAGTCCAATGCCTTAAACCACCAGGATACCTCTTGCCTATAAGCCACAAGGACGGCTCACCCCGCCATCCTTCAAGACACAAGGACGAGAGAAAGTCCGGGTGTGTAGATTCTAATGTGTGTGAATTCCAGTTAGATGTACCAAACCACTATTAGACTGTCCTGTGCTCATCCAAGGACTATTACTGATATTACGCTTCTCAACAAACTGTGACTTTACTAATCTACACATCCAGCCATCCATTATTCTTAACTGCTTATCCTGTGCAGGGTCGCGGGCAAGCTGGAGCCTATCCCAGCTGACTATGGGTGAGAGGTGGGGTACACTCTGGACAAGTCGCCAGGTCATCATAGGACTGACACATAGAGACAAACAACCATTCACACCTACGGTCAATTTAGAGTCACCAGTTAACCTAACCTGCATGTCTTTGGACTGTGGGGGAAACCGGAGCACCCGGAGGAAACCCACGCAGACATGGGGAGAACATGCAAACTCCACACAGAAAGGCCCCCGTCATCCACTGGGCTTGAACCCAGAACCATCTTGCTGTGAGGCGACAGGGCTAACCACTACACCACCATGCCACCCTGATCTACACACCTATACTTGAATGATTTAGAATACCACTATCTGGTATGACCCAGAAGAGATGGGTTTCCTTTTGAGTCTGGTTCCTCTCAAGGTTTCTCCTTCACTAATAGCAGTATGGGGGGAAAAAACCCTGAATTTATTGCACAAGCTCACCTTGGCCAAGTGATGGATTGTGCTACTTATCTGCTAAGTCAAATCAGATGGTTTAAGCATTATGAAGTTTCAAAATTCATTATATTTGGCTCCTTGACCTACAACCCCTGGCAAAAATTATGGAATCACTGCTCTTTGAGGATGTTCCTTCAGTGTTTTTACTTTGTAGCAAAAAAACGGTTAATAGAAATGACACTAAACTATTTTTGTTTAACAGCTGAACCTTCTGGCTTTGTAAAACATACCTCAAACAAATTAAATTGTTGTAATTAATGGATTATCCCCGATCAAGTAGAGGAAAAAAAAATATGGAATCACTCAATGATGAGGAAAATTATTGAATCATCAACCTAAAAATAAATAAATAAATCACAATTAGTACTTTGTTGCACCTTCTCAGGCTTTTATGACAACTTGAATTTTTCGCGGCATGGACTTCACTAATGAAATACAAGATCCATCATCAATCAGGTTCCAACTTTCTCATATAGTGGTTGACAGTAGTAGAGTTTTGCTGGATGGAGCCTTGTCATGGACCTTCCCCCCAAAAAAATTCCACCATAAATTTTCAAATCAGATTGAGATCCAGGCTCTTTGCTGGCCATGTCTTTGAGTTAATATGTCTTTCCTGAAGACAAGTTTTAATAGTCTTTGGTCTGTGGCAAGATGCATTATCATCCTGAAAAATTACTTCATCGCCACCAAACCTACTTTCTAGTGATGGAATGAGAAAAGTGTCCAACATTTCAATATACACCTGTGCATTTACTGTTGTAATGACTGTCATCTCCCCTGATCCTTTTGCCTGACATGCAACCCCATATCATCAACGAGACCGTCAATCATGGCGTAGCTCACTCCGGTCTAAATTTGGGTAGAAGCTACATGCACCCTAGGTACCCCTACCTTCATGCCAGAAAGAATCAAAATCAGTGAAGAATTGAGGGAGAAGAAGCGATTTGTGTGGAAGCTGCTTGTTAGGGCTTAATTACACATCATTATTAATTGCAATTATGCAAATTTGGGTAGAAGCTATATGCACCCCTGGCAGATCTACCTTCCTGCCAAAAAGAATAAAAATCGGTGAAGAACTGAGAGAGAAGAAGCGATTTTCATGAAAGGTGTACGACGATGGACGACAGACAACACGATGGCATAAGCTCATTGCCTGTCGGCTGGATGAGCTAATAATTGCGGAAGTCTGCTTTTTTCCTTCAGGCATCTTTAAAGTTATCTTTATACGTTTCATTGGAACATCACCAGAAAAAAGTTCCAGTATCATCTTCTTGGCCAATGCAGATCCATGATTCATCACAGAACGTCGCCTTCATCCAATCACATCCACGAATGCTTCTCTTTAGCCCACTGTGACCTTGTTTTCTTCAGTTTGGGTGTAAGTGATGGTTTTCGTTTGGTTTTTCTGGACAGTGTCTTGCAAAAGTATTCATCCCCCTTGGCGTTTGTCCTGTTTTGTTGCATTACAAGCTGGAATTTAAATGGATTTGGGGAGGGTTAGCACCATTTGATTTACACAACATGCCTACCACTTTAAAGGTGCAAGTTGTTGTTTTGTGACACAAACAATAATTAAGATGAACAAAGAGAAATCTGGAATGTGCATAGGTATTCACCCCCTTTCGTATGAAATCCCTAAATAAGAGCTGCTCCAACCAATTCACTTCATAAGTCACATAATTAGTTGATTAAAATCCACCTGTGTGCAATTAAAGTGTCACATGACCTGTCACATGATGTCTGTATAAATCAACCTGTTCTGGAAGGACCCTGACTCTGCAACACTACTAAGCAAGCAACATGAAAACCAAGGAGCCTCCAAACAGGTCAGAGACAAAGTTGTGAAGAAGTATAGATCAGGGTTGGGTTATAAAAAAATACGCCAAACATTGAAA